>NC_092176.1:402500-702500 GCF_045791955.1 Oncorhynchus clarkii lewisi | reverse complement strand
CTCACTAACTGCACCTGCTGCCTGACTCACTGTGCGGTGTTACAGAAATCTGCCTCAACAAATGGAAGTAGCAGTTAATCAGGACATCTCCCAGATGGTCAGCGACCAGGGACGCATACTTCGCCAACACCACGACCAGCTGGCACAACTGGGGACGACTAAGAATGAGGTCTTCCGCGTTCTTTAATGTCTCGAGATTCCCTGAGGGGCGTCACCACCAACAGGCGGAGGGTTCTCTACCACAAGTTGAGCCAGCCCATCCCTCCTGGACAAATATGACGGGTCTCCATCCAAATGCTATGACTTCCTACGCCAGTGCTCCCTCTATTTTATTAATCAGATGTGAGCCCCCACCACTGAGATGTCCAAGGTTGCCATGGTTATTTCCCTGCTGACCGTACAGCGTTGGAGTGGGCTAAAGCCATCTGAGAGGAGAGGAGCTGAGTTCCTATAAGGGTTTATGGCTTTGTTCAGGGGGTCTTCGACCAGCCACCGGAGGGCAGAGAGGGGTGTGAGCGCCTACTCCAACTACGGCAGGATGACCATGGTGGAGTACGTGCTCACCTTTTGGACAGTGGCAGCATCCAGTGGATGGAATGAGCCGGGCTCTGTATCCTACTCAGAAGAGGATTGCGCAAAGAAATCCAGACAGAGCTGACGTGCTGAGACGACAATCTAACTTTGGACACACTCATCTTGATGGCCATCTGTCTGGATTACCTTCTTCATGATTACCCATCGCCTCTCTCCCTCCTTCATTCACCATTGAGTCAGAGGTAGGGGCCCCTACCCACGACTGAGCGACGCTGTCAGAGACAGTTGGGGCTCTGTCCCTATTGTGGCCAGGAGGGGAACCAGCTTCAATGGTGTCCGGTATGTCCCAACTCCGAATCCACAAGAGCAGAGGGATGGCCCCGTGATCATCCATCTCCTGGGTTAGGCATGAGCAATCCATCACCTTCTGAAAAACCTTTTTTTTAGTATCGATTCCACTAACTGGCTGTCCTTCAACTATTGTTTCTACAGCTCTAGTGGGTTCCAGTGCTGCGGGGAATTGTATAGATCAGACCCTTGCCTCCTCCCTGCACTTCACCCCATACCCATTCTCTTCTCCGTTTCCGGTCCAAGGGTTGGATATGCCACCAATGGGATCCGGCGCTATTATGCACGTCACAGCTCCCCTCACTGTGGGACACAAGCACCAGGAAAGCCTTCCCTTCCTCATCATCTCTGCACCCGTGCACAAAGTCAACCTTGGCCTCCCGTGGCTCCAAATCCATAATCCCACCATCTCCTGGTCAGCGAGGATTACTGCCTGGGGACCAGGATGACGGAGGACCTGCTTTCCCGCACCCTGTGGTTATACGTCGGTGGAAGGCCCTGTGAGTGTCTGCCAGCGCATCAATCGGTCCTCCTGTATAGTTGACCCAGTGTTTTGGGACGTAGATGTGGACATCCGCCAGGCTCTGGAGAGGGAACCCGCTCCTGCTACCTGCCCTCCGGAGTGCATTTACTTCCCCACGGGGGTGAGAGATTGGTTGCATACCTGGGCACACACATCCCTCATTGCCGGACACCCAGTTATCACCTGCACCACTCAATCCCTTTCTGAGAAAATGGTGGCCCAATTCGGCGCAGGATATTGCACACTGTCAAATCATGTTCAGTATGTACTCAATCTAAATCTCCCCAGCATGTTCCAGCCGGTGAACTCCTTCCCCTTCCCGTGCCTCAGCGTCCCTGGTCTCATCTATCCATTTTGTCACTGATCTCCCCTCTGATGGTTTCACCACAAGTTTGGTGGTTATTGACAGATTCTCAAAATCATGCTATTTCATCCCTCTCTCTTTGTCTCCCTACCATTCTCCAGGACTCTGAGGCACTGTCATGTCTACTCCCCCTCTCCTGCACCGGCCTACTAACACCAGTCCTGGCAACCCATTATTACGCACACCTGTCAACCCTCATTATGCACACCTGCACACCAACTCATGAGGCAATCCTGGACTCCATCACTACCCTGATAACTCCCTAGCATCACTTTAGGCAGTATTGGTTATGTTTCTTTGTCAGACGGTTTTCTTTTGTGCTATGTAATTATACTTTTATTAAACTCACTAACTACACCTGCTTCCTGACACTACATTTTTACTCCTGAACTTATTTAGGACTGCCATAACAAATGGGTTGAATACTTATTGACTCAAGACATTTCATCTTTACATTTTTAATTTGTAAATCAAATCAAATACATATTTCAAAAGGGTTTTGCGTGACAAAACAAATATCAGTATTAATTCATTCAGGCTGTAACACAAAGTGTGAAAAATTCAGTGTTGGGAAGGGCCCACAATTCTACACATTTTGCCATGGGTTGGAGAGAAATTATGGTTTTAAAGCAAATTTCCTGGAATTCTACACATTTTGTAGTCATGTTAAGATCTGTGTGTGAATGGCAAACAAAATCAATGGGGGCCCGTGGAGGTCAGGGCCCCTGGGTCCATGCCCTGCATGCCCCGTCAGTATTCGGCAGTGGTGTAAAGCAAATTAAGTAAAAATACTTTAAAGTACTACTTACGTCTTTACTATTTATATGTTTGACTTCACTACATTAAGAAAATATTGTACTTTTTACTCCATACACCTTCCTTGACACTCAAGTACTCGTAACATTTTGAATGCTGGGCACAACAGGAAAATTGTCCAATTCACGCACTTGTCAACAGAACATACTGTACTTACTGCCTCTGATCTGGAGAACTCACTAAACACACATGCTTCATTTATAAATTATGTCTGAATGTTGGAATTTTCCTCTGGCTATCCATATATTAAAAAAAGAAAATGGTGCTCTCTGGTTTGCTTAAGATAAGGAATTTGAAACAGTTTATACTTTAGTAATTACATGTACTTTTGATACTTAAGTATATTTTAAAACAAATACTTTTAGACTTTTATTCATGTAGAATGTTACTGGGTGACTTTTACTTTTGAGTCATTTTCTATTAAGGTATCTTTACTTTTACTCAAGTAAAAGAAGGTCCCCAAGAACACAGTGCCCTCCATCATTCTTCAATGGAACAGTATGTAACCACCAAGACTCTTTCTAGAGCTGGCCGCCTGGCCAAACTTGGGAGAAGGGCCTTGGTCAGGGAGGTGACCAAGAATCTGATGGGTTCCTCTGCGGAGATGGGAGAACCTTCCAGAAGGACAACCATCTCTGCAGCACTCCACCAATCAGGCCTGGAAGGCAGATGGAAGGCACTCCTCAGTAAAAAGCACATGACAGCCAGCTTGGAGTTTGCCAAAAGGCACCTAAAGACTCTCAGACAATGAGAAACAAGATTATCTGGTCTGATGAAACCAAGATCGAACTCTGGCCTGAATGCTAAGCGTCACATCTGGAGCAAACATGGCACCAATTCCTACGATGAAGCATGGCAGTGGCAGCATCATACTGTGCGCATGTTTTTCAGCGGCAGGGACTGGGAGACTCATCAGGGTTGAGGAAAAGATGAAAGGAACAAATTAGTGATCCTTTTAATTAATTTAAAAAAAATTAATGACCCTTTTTCTCCCAAATTTTATGGTATCCAATTGATAGTTAGTTTTGTCTCATCGCTGCAACTCCCTTACGGACTCGGGAGAGGCGAAGGTCAAGAGCTGTGCGTCCTCCAAAACTTCTTGACACAGTGCCAGCTTAACCAAGAAGCCAACCGCACTAATGTGTCGGAGGAAACACAGTGCACCTGGCGACCGTGTCAGCGTGCTCTGCGCCCGGCCCACCACAGAAGTTGCTAGAGTACGATGGGACAAGGACACCCCTGGCGGCCAAACTCTCCCCTAACCCGGACGATGCTGGGCCAATTGTATGCCGCACCATGGGTCTACCGGTCGATTCCGGCTGCGACAGAGCCTGGACTCGAACCTAGAATCTCTAATGGCACAGCTAGCACAGAAACTCCCTAGATACAGGTGTGCCATGGTTGTAGCGTCATACCCAAGAAGACTCGAGGCTGTAATCTGTGCGAAAGGTGCCTCAATCAAGTACTGAGTAAATGTCTGAATACTTATGTAAATGTTTTATCCGGGAATTTTTGTATATACATTTGCAAAGAATCTTAACCTGTTGCTTTGTCATTATGGGTATTGTGTGTACATTGAAGAGGAAACAATACAATGTAATCAATTTTAGAATAAGGCTGTAACCTAACAAAATGTGGAAAAAGTGAAGGGGACTGAATAATTTCCGAATGCCCTGTATCAAATCTTTTGAAAAGCAATTTAATTAAGGTCAGTCTGAACATCATCATTGGATTGGAGTTAGATAGTTTAAAACAGCGAAAAAGGAGATGGCCTTTTTTTGTCATTGAAATGCGTTGGTACCCATAGCAACAGCTTCGTTTTGGGCTGCTCAATGACATGAAAGAGTTGTGACATGAAAGAGTTGTTAGCTGACGTTAGCTAGCTACTTTTTGTCACACACTGAACTTAGACAAACAGCTGTAAATGTTGATTGGTAGCAGATAACTCTGCTCTGATTCCCAGATTAAATAGCAAATAGGTAGACCAATCCGCAGTTTTAATGACATGTCTAGCTTAAACCATGTAAACCATGTAAGAGGAGTAGCATTGTAAAGAATAATAATAACCACTAGATGGTAACTCCTTCAAGACTGTTGGAAAAGCATTCCTCATGAAGCTGGTTGAGAGAATGAAAAAAGTGTGCAAAGCTTTCATTAAGGCAAAGTGTGGCTACTTTGAAGAATCTCAAATATAAAACATATTTAGATTTTTTTAATCACTTTTTTGGTTACTACATGTTTCCATATGTGTTATCACATAGTTTTGATGTCTTCACTATTATTCAACAATGTAGAAAATCCCTTGAATGAGAGATGTGCCCAAACTTTTGACTGGTACTGTACGTGTCAGCAACCACAGCTAATGAGGTCTCAGAAACTCTTAACAAGGAGTTGCAGTCAGGTTTGGAATGGGTGGCCAGTAATAATCTGGTCATTAACATCTCTAAAACTAAGAGCATAGTTTTAGGTACAAATCATTCCATAAATTATATACCACAGCTGAATCTGGTAATGAATCGTGTGACTGTTGAACAATTTGACGAGACTAAATTACTTGGTGTTACCTTATATTGTAAACTGTCCATAATAAAGAGAGGTCTGTCCATAATAAAGAGATTCTCTGTTTTTTGACATCACACTCCAAAAAATCTTGATTATTGTCCAGTCCTGTGGTCAAGTGCTGCAAAGAAAGATCTAGTTAAGCTGCAGCTGGCCCAGAACAGAACGAAACGTCTTGCTCTTCGTTGTAATCAGAGGGCTAATATACATACTATGCGTGCCAGTTTCTCTTTGCAAAGAGTTGAGGAGAGACTGGCTGCATCACTTCTTCTTTTTATAAGAAACATTATTGTGTTGAAAATTCCAAATTGCTTGCATAGTCAACTTACACACAGCTCTGACACACACACACACTTACCCCACCAGACATGCCACCAGGGGTCTTTTCACAGTCCCCAAATCCAGAACAAATTCAAGAAAGCATACAGTATAGAGCCATTATTGCATGAAACACCCTTCCATCTCATATTGCTCAAATGAAAAGCAAACCTAGTTTCAAAGCAACACCTCACGGTAGATATTGTTGGTATATTTTGATATGTAAGCTATCTGTGCTGTTTTTAAATGTATGCAGTTCTGTCCTAGAGCTGTTATTTTCTATTAATATTCTGTATTATGTCCTGTTTCATGTTTTGTGTTGACCCCAGGATGAATAGCAACTGCTTTCGCAACAGCTAATGGGGATCCTAATAAAATTCCCCCAAAATACCAAATACCAATAGGAAAAGAAGAGCAGTTTTTACATGGTTAAAGGAAAAGGATTACCACATTTATTGTTTACAGGAAACTCATGTGATATATTCTGATGAACTGGCCTGGGAGAAAGAGTGGGATGGTAAAATCTATTTCTGTCAGGAGCTAAGGAATTCAAAAAGTGTTATGACCCTATTCAAAAACAATCTAGATCTTGAGGTGAAATCCGTTAAAATAGATCCTCAAGGAAGATGGATTGCATTGAATATACTACTAAGACTCCTTTAGGTATCAACAAAAAAAATATATAAAAAATTATCAGATAAAATATTGATCTTGGCCTATACTACTATAGCCCAGAGAAACGCATTGAATAACACATTCATAAATGGCAAGAAAAGACAGCAAAAAAAACGAAGTTTGTCCTATATCTAGGAGCTATAACAAAGCTCAATAACCATTTTTTTCTTTTTAGTTTCTTTTTGGGGGGGTAGGCACAAACCTACCTTCATACAGTTCTTACATTCGTTTTTTTAAACCAATACCGGTTACCTTCAGACCAGTCCCGTGACACTTGTGGGGGTCATAGAGCAAAACGAAGAACACCATATTAGTTCAGTAGCCCAAACGGTTTGGAAGCTACAAACAGAAGTTGGCACATTGACGGTACCAATTTCAGACAAGTCCCCCGACACTTGTGGAGATTGTAGAGCAAAACCGAGGCCACCATCGTGTTCGAGAGAGTCTCCCCTTTCCATAGATAACTCCATGAGAGACATAACTCTACCATTCCAATGTACAATGTAATTTAAGAACAAGATACCCTTTTCAAACATCTTTCCCATAAATACAGGTATTTTATCAACCAGCACATTTGAGTTCTGCTATAATATTTGTTCTATCTTTTCAGGGGGATGAAATTGAAATTGTAGCCAGCTCTGCAATGTCTGTTTGAAAAAGAGAGATACTTTGAAAAAAGTATCATTTTCTATTTATCGAAAATGAGTCATGGCAATCTGCACAAAGGCAAAAAGGCCATTTTTAAACAATGGATGAGCTTTTCTTAGTAATATACTTGAGAACCATTTAGGGTTCAAGTACAACTTTTGAATAGGTGAAGCTTTTAGAGCGGTTTAGTGCTTTTATATTTAATAATCTCAACACACCCAATTCATATTCAATATATAGATAGACAGGCACACTTTATTTTGTCTGGTTTAGCATCCCAGATAAAGCAAAATAGTTTTTGCTCATATGATTTGAAAAATAAATCATCAGGAGTAGGCAGCGCCAAAAGTAAGTGAGTAAACTGAGATATGACTAAGGAGTTAATTAGGGCTATTTTCCATAAATAGACATGTATTTACCTCTCCATAATTGCAGGATCTTGTCTATTTAAAAAAAAAAAATTCTATTGAAATTAATTGTGGAGAGCTTATTTATATCCCTGTGATATGAATACCAAGTGGAATACAATGGATCCCTTCACCGTCAGCCCATTTTATAGGTAAACTGCAGGGTAATGTTAAAGTTGTATTTTTAAAGATCCAATGCGTAATATTGTACACTTATGGGGCGGTGCACAATTGGTCCAGCGTTGTCTAGATTTGGGGACGGTTTGGCCAGCAGGGATGATCTTGTCCCATCTCGCTCTAGTGACTCCTGTGGCGGGCCGGGTGCAATGCACGCAGACACGATCGCTAGGTGTATGGTATTTCCTCCGACACGCTGGTACGTCTGGCTTCCGGGTTAAGCAGGCATTGTGTCAAGAAGCAGTGCGGCGTGGCTGGGTTGTGTTTTGGAGGATGCACGGCTCTTGATCTTTGCTTCTCCCGAGTCCGTACGGGAGTTACAGCGATGGGACAAGACTGTAACTATCAATTGGATACCATGAAAAAGGGGAAGACATTTTTTTAAATAAATAAATATATTGGTAATTATATTTATATATATTTAAATAAAAATATTGGTATTGCTCAAAGAATAAAAAAGGTCCTACCGAACATTATTCATCACGATCAGATGGGATTTCTTAAAAGGAAGACAACATTATAAACTAGAAATAATGGAAAACTATGAGAATGTTTGGAAACCAGGTGAAAGTCACGTACAACAATCCTTTATGTAAAATAATAAATAACGGTTACTTCGATGAGAACTTTGAATTGTCAAGAGGTGTAAAACACGGTTGCACTCTGTCACCATACCTATTTATTATGGCCATTGAGCTGTTTAAGGGACTAAACATTTATGGATTAGAGACAAGTTGGCGAACTGTGAAGTCGATGTGATTGGTGTACATATCTCTGAAAAATTGAGTGATCTTGCAACTATTAACTTTGATAGAAAATTTTGCAAAATAGATAGGATCTTGAAACCGTGGAGAGGGAAACACCTTTCCATTTACGGGAAGATTACTCTGATTGAATCTCTAGTGATATCACAGTTTACATATTTATTCATGGCTCTACCGACTCCAGGATAATCACTTTTCTAATCAAGTAAGAAAAAATATTTAACTTTCTTTGGAATAATAAACCATATAAAGTTTAACAAGCATATTTATATAACGAACATGCATTTAGAGGGGTAAAACTGCTAAATATTAACGCATTAAACCTCTCTCTTAAAGCCTCTATTGTACCGAAATTGTATCTAAATCCAAACTGGTCCATCCAAACTGGTTCATCCTGTGTAACTCTGTGTTGTTGTATGTGTCGATCTGCTTTGCTTTATCTTGGTACGGTCGCAGTTGCAAATGAGAACTTGTTCTCAACTAGCCTACCTGGTTAAATAAAGGTGAAATAAAAATAAATAAATATACATGTTTAAGAGTGGGCTCTTTGCCTTTTTGCAGATTAAAGCCTTACATTTTCGATGGGTTGACAATGGATCCCTGTTTAAAGTCATACAGAGTTGGCTACAATTTTTATTTAATCTTCCAGAAAAGGCAGATCTAATATTAAAACAAATAGTATGGCTAAACTCCAATGTACTGATAAAGAAAAAAACGATTGTTTTATAAAAAATGTACAAGAAGGGTATCATATTTATGAAGGACATTGTAAACAAGGATGGTAAAATGATGTCACACAAGCAACTAAGAACAGCGTATGGAGGTGTAGGCACAAAACAAAATTATAACCAACTCATCGCGGCACTGCAACAAAATTGGAAGAGACAGTAACTTAAAGGAGAAATGAAAGAATTAATTAGAAATCATAAATGACTTAAAATGTTTAGTATGAATCGAAAAATGTATCAGTTTCACTTAAAGTCAAAAGGTTTGACAGCCATGCCTTCAATCTGTTTGTTTCTATTTTAGCTGTTATGTAAACTACTTATTACAAAAAGTATGGTCAATATATGTGCAGCCTTGTGCAGAATCAATAGAGCACCTTTTCTGGTACTGTCCATCGGTGGCTCGCTTGAATGGTTGTTATGTCATAATATCAGGGTTCAGATGCACCTGCAAGAACTGCATTGTTACGGGATCTGAAAAGCAACGATCAGTCAATGGGAAATGTCATTATACTATTGGGTAAAGTGTTTATTTTTAGGGAAATATCTGTAGAAATTTTACAAATAGGGAGGCTCAGGATCCTCCTAATACATCACAGTAAAATGGAGGGATGTATTGCAAAAGGAAATAGCAAAATGGCATTATACTGGGAAAGATGGATTCATCTGTGGACCTCGGAGGGGTTCAAATCAGAATAAGAGGTGGATTGGCCACTGTGGGTGAAAATCCAGCATATTGTTGTGGGGAGGCATTTGTAAATATGAGATGTCCTTACCAATCAAACGTCCCGCAGTTGAAGGGAAGCAAAATACATTTTTCCATTCACTCCTCTCCAATTCATGTTTTTTGCTAGCGGGTTGGAAATTGTGCGCCTCATTACAAGCCACATGGCATCTTTCACATCACATCCCCAATGATACTCAAGTGGTTAATCTAAAGAAAAACACATTTAAATAATGTATCAATTGACATCAATAAACTTTATGCCACAAGTGACTGACGCTTTTCCCCAGGTGAGGGAAGCATGTTCTGTTCTGAGGAACTCAATTTAACCTTGCGCAATACCCTAGATGCAGTTGCACCCCTAAAAACTAAAAACATTTCTCATAAGAAAATAGCTCCCTGGTATACAGAAAATACCCAAGCTCTGAAGAAAGCTTCCAGAAAATTGGAATGGAAATGGCGCCACACCAAACTGGAAGTCATTTGATCGGTGTGAGATATTTTTTGTTCTGATTTCATATGCTCGAATGTTTTGTCTAACTTGTGGGAAAGTGGTAAAAGTAGCTGACTTGTGTCAAAAGTTGAATTTTTGCATTCACAGTGAATGGAATGTTGAAAGTCATGATACCACAATGAAAGCTTTAGAATGTTGAAGAAATCCCATAGAGTGGATGAAGTTTAATAAATCTAGTTTAATAGTTTAAAAAGTATAAATCGTATCAAAAAGTTATGTGTTAGCACATTATTCCCAACCAGTCTGCACATTTTTTTTAAATGATGGCGTTTCAAGCTTACATGGTGTAAGAAGAGTAGCGTAGTAAATAATAGCTATAAGTCAGAAATAAATGGTATAATATTAATGTGGCTTCTTTCACAAGCCACACTAATAAGTATGTTGAATATTTTAAGTTGGGACTCTTGCTTCACAAGCCCTATTAACTACAATTCTGAAATAAGTGGTTAAATATTTAAAGTTTGGTTGCTTTCACAATCCACATCAATAATAGCTAAAGTATATACGGTGCATTCGGAAAGTATTCAGACCCCTTGACTTTTTCCTCATTTTGTTACATTACAGAATAATTGAATAATAATAATAATAATAATAATTCCACACACAATACCCCATAATGATAAAGCAAAAACAGTTTTTTTTAATCAAAATAAAAAAACTGAAATGTCACATTTATATAAGTATTCAGACCCTTTACTCAGTACTTTGTTGAAGCACCTTTGGCAGTGATTACAGACTCAAGTCTTCTTGGGTATCACGCTACAAGCTTAGCGCACCTGTACTTGGGGAGTTTCTCCCCTTCTTCTCTGCAGATCTTCTCAGCTCTCTCAGGCTGGATGGGGAGCGTTGCTGCTCAGCTATTTTCAGAACTCTCCAGAAATGTTAGATAGGGCTCTTGTATAGCTTTAAATCTTTTTAATGAATTTATCTTATTAACACTTTGTTCTAGCTAGCTATTTGTGTAGGTAGCTATCAAGTAAACCAAATGCTGGGCCACTCAAGTACATTCAGAGACATGTCCCGAAACCATTCCTGCGTTGTCTTTGCTGTGTGCTTAGGGTCGATGTCCTGTTAGAAGGTGAACCTTCGCCCCAGTCTTAGGTCCTGAGCGATCTGGAGCAGGTTCATCTTTCCCTCGATCCTGACAAGTCACCCAGTCCCTGCCACTGAAAAACATCCCCACAGTATGACGCTGCCACCACCATGATTCACCATAGGGATGGTGCAAGGTTTCCTCAAGACGTGACGCTTGGCATTTGAGGCCAAAGTGTCCTTTAGGTAACATTTGGCAAATTTCAAGTGGGCTGTCATGCGCCTTTTACTGAGGAGTTGCTTCTGTCTGGCCACTCTACCATAAATGCCCGAGTGTTGGAGTGCTGCAAAGATGGTTGTCCTTCTGAAAAGTACTCCCATCTCCACAGAGGAACTCTGGTGCGCTGTCAGAGTGATCATCAGGTTCTTGGTCACCTCCCTGACCAAGGCCCTTCTCCCTCTATTGCTCAGTTTGGCCGGGCGGCCAGCTCTAGGAAGTCTTGGTGATTCCAAACTTCTTCCATTTAAGAATGAGTGAAGCCACTGTGTTCTTGGTGACCTTCAATGCTGCATAAATGTTTTGGTACTCTTCCCCAGATCTGTACCTCGACACATTCCCATCTCAGAGTTCTACGGATTATATAGACAGGTGTGTGCCTTTCCAAATAATTTCCAATCAATTGGATTTACCACAGGTGGACTCAAATCAAGTTGTATAAACATCTTAAGGATGATCAATGGAAACAGGATGCACCTGAGCTCAATTTAAAGTCTCATAACAAAGATTCTAAATACTTGTGTAAATAAGGCATGTGCAAAAATGTTTTTGTTAAAACATGTTTTCACTTTGTCATTATTGGGTATTGTGTGTAGATTGATGAGGAAAATGTTTTACTTAGTCAATTTTAGAATAAGGCTGTAATGTAACAAAACGTGGAAAAAATCAAGGGGTATGAATACTTTCCAAAGGCACTGTATACAGTATGTGGCTGATACGATGGGCTACTCCTGTCCTTGACATCAGAGGGCAGCACTGTCCTACAGTGTCATTCTCTGATCAGGCACTTTAAATGTAACTTGCTTTATCATAATATTTCAACGTTGAATGCATTTGCACATAAATTATATACTTTGCTGAATGGGTGTTTTTTGGTGATGTAAAGTTGTGTGATTGCATTATAACCATAACATGTGTCACTGAGACAGATTAGTGTGGTTGACATCCAGGGTAGTGAGATTAAGGAAGTATCTGCGTATTTACATCCTGCTTAGTTCACCTCCTGGCACACTTAAAAAACGTGTGTATGTGTGTGTGTGCATACGTGAGTGTGCGCAAATGCTTGTGAGCGTGCCTGTGTGTGTGATACTAACACTTTACTGTTTTTATACTTGTTCATTCACTCTTACTGCCACTGATTTAGGAAATAGTGGTTATTTGGAAGGTTTTACATGCTATGATCATGATATGTGGTGTTTCTACCGACTTC
Source organism: Oncorhynchus clarkii lewisi (assembly GCF_045791955.1). Classification (NCBI taxonomy): domain Eukaryota; kingdom Metazoa; phylum Chordata; class Actinopteri; order Salmoniformes; family Salmonidae; genus Oncorhynchus; species Oncorhynchus clarkii. The sequence continues at coordinate 689,885 of NC_092176.1, read as the reverse complement.
AGACTGCACTGATTGTAAGTCTAAGTCACTCTGGATACATATATTTTTTTGGGTGGGGTTGCTGGATCGAATCCCCCCTGACAAGGTAAAAATCAGTCGTTTATGCCCCTGAAGAAGGCAGTTAACCCATTGTTCTCTGGTAGGCTGTCATTGTAAATATGAATTTGATATCAAATCAAATTGTATTACTCACATGCACCAAATACAACACCTTACACCTTACAGTGAAGTGCTTACTTACGAGTCCCTAACCAACAATGCAGTTTAAAAAAAAGACAGATAAGAATAAGAGATAAAAGTAACAAGTAATTAAAGAGCAGCAGTAAAATAACATTATCGATAAATTATACAGGTGGGGTAACGACACAGAGTCAATGTGCGGGGCACTGGTTAGTTGAGGTAGTATGTACATGTAGGTAGAGTTATTAAAGTGACTATGCATAGACGACAACAGAGAGTAGCAGTGGTGTAAAGAGGGGGTGAGAGGAAGGGGGCAATGCAAATAGTCTGGGTAGCCATTTAACCAGATGTTCAGGAGTCATATGGCTTGGAGGTAGAAGCTGTTTAGAAGCCTCTTGGACCTAGACTTGGCGCTCCGGTACCGCTTGCCATGTGCTAGCAGAGATAACAGGCTACTAGACTGGCTGGAGTCTTTGACAATTTTCAGGGCCTTCCTCTGACACCACCTGGTATAGAGGTCCTGGATGGCAGGAAGCGTGGACCCAGTGATGTACTGGGCCGTTCGCACTACCCTCTGTAGTGCCTTGCGGTCGGAGGCCGAGCAGTTGCCATACCAGGCAGTGATGTGACCAGTGCTCTCGATGGTGCAGCTGTAGAACTTTTTGAGGATCTGAGGACCCATACCAAATCTTTTCAGTCTCCTGAGAGGGAATAGGTTTTGTCGTGCCCTCTTTAAGACTGTCTTGGTGTGCTTGGAACATGTTGCTTTGTTGGTGATGTGGACACCAAGGAACTTGAAGCTCTCAACCTGCTCCACTGCAGCCCCGTCGATGAGAATGGGGGCGTGCTCGGTCCTCTTTTTCCTGTAGTCCACAATCATCTCCTTTGTCTTGATCACGTTGAGGGAGAGGTTGTTGTCCTGGCACCACACGGCCAGGTCTCTGACCTCCTCCCTATAGGCTGTCTCGTCATTGTCGGTGACCTGACCTACCACTGTTGTGTCATTGGCAAATTTAATGATGGTGTTGGAGTCGTGCCTGGCCATGCAGTCATGAGTGAACAGGGAGTACAGGAGGGGACTGAGCATGCACCACTGAGGGTCCCCTGTGTTGAGGATCAGCGTGGCGGATGTGTTGTTACCTACCCTTACCACCTGGGGGCGGCCCGTCAGGAAGTCCAGGATCCAGTTGCAGAAGGAAGTGTTTAGTCCCAGGGTCCTTAGCTTATTGATGAGCTTTGCGGGCACTATGTTTAACGCTGAGCTGTCGTCAATGAATAGCATTCTTACATAGGTGTTCCTTTCTTCCAGGTGGGAAAGGGCAGTGTGGAATGCAATAGAGATTGTGTCATCTGTGGATCTGTTGGGGCAGTATGCAAATTGGAATGGGTCTAGGGTTTCTGGGATGATGGTGTTGATGTGAGCCATGACCAGACTTTCGAAGCACTTCATGGCTACAGACATGAGTGCTACGGGTCAGTAGTCATTTTGGCAGGTTACCTTAGTGTTCTTGGGCACAGGGATAGTCCCTGCTTGGTATTACAGACTCGGACAGGGAGAGGTTGAAAATGTCAGTGAAGACACTTGCCAGTTGGTCAGCGCATGCCCGCAGTACACGTCCTGGTAATCTGTCTGGCCCTGCGGCCTTCTGAATGTTGAGCTGTTTAAAGGTCTTACTCACATCGGCTGCGGAGAGCATGATCACACAGTCTTCCGGAACATCTGGTGCTCTCATGCAGGATTTAGTGTTATTTGCCTCGTTGCGAGCATAGAAGTAGTTTAGCTCATCTGGTAGGCTTGTGTCACTGGGTAGTTCTTGGCTGTGCTTCCCTTTGTAGTCTGTAATGGTTTGCAAGCCCAGCAACATCCGACGAGTGTCAGAGCCGGTGTAGTATGATTCGATCTTAGTCCTGTATTGACGCTTTGCTTGTTTGATGGTTTGTTGGAGGGCATAGCGGGATTTCTTATACGCTTCCGAGTTAGAGACCCGCTCCTTGAAAGCGGCAGCTCTAGCCTTTAGCTCAGTGCGGATGCTGCCTGTAATCCATGACTTTTGGTTGGGGTATGTACATGCAGTCACGTAGGGGGGAAGACGTCATCGATGCACTTATTTATGAAGCCAATGACTGATGTGGTGTACTCCTCAATGCCATCGGAGGAATCACAGAACATATTCCAGTCTGTGCTAGCAAAAACAGTCCTGTAGCTTAGCATCTGCTTCATCTGACCACTTTTTTATTGATCTAGTCACTGGTGCTTCCTGCTTTCACTTTTGCTTGTAAGAAAGAATCAGGAGGATAAAATGATGGTCAGATTTGCCAAATGGAGGGTGAGGGAGAGCTTTGTATGCATCTTTGTGTTGTCCGGAGGTTGTCCGGAGTTCTTTTTCCTTTGGTTGCAGATTTAACATACTGATAGAAATTTGGTTAAACGGATTTAAGTTTCCCTGCATTATTAAAGTCCCCGGCTGCTTGGAGTGCCGCCTCTGGGTGAGCATTTTCTTGTTTGCTTATGGCGGAATACAGCTCGTTCAATTCTGTCTTAGTGCCAGCCTTTGACTGTGGTGGTATGTAAACTGCTACGAAGAATACAGATGAAAACTCTTTCAGTATGTAGTGTGGTCCACAGCTTATCGTGAGATACTCTACCTCAGGCGAGCAATAGCTCAAGACTTCCTTAGATTTCATGCACCAGCTGTTGTTTACAAAAATACATAGTCCGCCGCCCGTTGTCTTACCAGAAGCCGCTGTTCTATCCTGCCGGTATATTGTCTAACCAGCCAGCTGGTTATAACCAGCCAGTATGTTGATATTGTCGTCGTTCAGCCACAACTCTGTGAAGCATAGGATGTTACCGTTTTTAATGTCCTGTTTGTAGTTTAATCTTCCTCGTAATCCATCGATTTTATTCTCCAAAGATTGCAAGTTTGCTAGCAGAATGGAGGGAAGTGGGGTTTTATTTGATTGACTATGAATTCTCGGAAGGCCCGCCCTTCGGCCCCTTTCTCCGCCTCCTTTTCAGGCAGATCACGGGGATCGAGGCCTGTTCCCGAAGAAGCGGTATATCCTTCGCGTCGGGCTCGTCAGAGTCGTGAAAGGAAAAAAATGATTCTACCACTCCATGGTGAGTAATCGCAGTCCTGATGTCTAGAAGTTATTTTCGGTCATAAATTCTTTTCGGCAACATTATCTACAAAATAAGTAAATAAATATTTGACAAACAACGCAAATGAACAAACAAAAAAACACATTCGGCTGGGGGCATGTAAAACGTCTGCCTTCTTCTCCGGCGCCATATTTACTAAACCCCTAAAATAAAGCAGCTTAATTGAATTTTAAACCCCAAATCTATTTAGCTTGCAGAAAAAACCTGTCATTCATCACAAACTTTGTGACTTGTCTAGTTAAATAAAGGTATGAATATATATATACATGTATATGTATATATATGTATATATGTATATGTATATATATGTAGATATATATGTATATATATAGAAACATATATATATATATATACATACATACATACATATACATATATGTGTGTGTTTCTACATTCATAGAAAAAAGTGGCTATCTAGAACTTAACCCTTGTGTGGTCTCAACATTCGGTATACTCCCCTTGTCAAAAATTTACCTGCCTTCGCTAAACCCCTAAAATAAAGGAGCTTAATTAAATTTTATACCCCAAATGTATTTGGCATGAAAAACAAACTGTCATTCACCACAAACTTTGGTTTTTCCCTCTTCACAATGCAGAAAGATTGCATTTATTCAGTGGACACCACTCGTTTTTATTACAACACACCTGTCAAAATTGTTTTCTTTACTAAATTAGAGGTTTATTATTATTACTATTATTATTGCTGAAGGTACTGCATAGCTGTAAACAAAATAGTTTTTGCAAGAGATAACACTTTTATAGCCTAAGAAAGTAGCAGAAATGTGCAGAAAGTAGTTTTGAATGCATTTTATTGAAGGGAAACAATAACAGTCTTGAACGTTTTTGGCAACAATGATATATTCTTATATACTGTACAAGGAGGAATTCAACTACAAAATACTAGTCTTCTCTGATTTTTTTTAACCATTGCCCCCACCCACAAGGTCTATAAACAACAACAATAAATAAGAATAAAATGAGAGAAAATATAGAAAACAAAAATGTGAAGAACATAAATCAATCAATTCTAATTAGCACATGAAAAACAGTATGCAAGGGTGTGTGCATAGACTTTGCAGATGTATTTCTCACATGTGCAGCACATAGTATTTGTTTTACAGTCCATCTTTGGGGGGAAGAATTAGCGTCTCCTCCTCTTGCCTGCCCCAGCTGCAGCCTCAGGTGGATCAGGACAAGATTCAGCCCCCTGAACAGCTTTCACAAGCGCTGCAGAGTCTGCTGTGCAGGGTAGGCATTCCCTTCTTTGAATGTGTGGGGCTCCAGGAACACCCTCCTCTTGTTCCGCTTATCAGGCAGGGTTGATCTTGTTCCATATCACAAAGGCATTGCATGAGGACACATAAATGATGTTATGGAAGATGACCAGGGTTCCAATCGCCTTGTTCAGGTTGTCCATGCCTCCTTTGTTGTGGTTGTAGTCCAGGATGATGGCTGGCTTCCTGTCCTCACAATCACCAAATTCAGCTGTTTTGTGCAGTGTGCTCAGGAGGACCACATTCTTGTACCTCTTTGGGAGGTAAGAAACTAGAGTGGGGTGGGAGTGAAGTCAAACTTTGATGAGAATGCCTCTCTCCCTCTTGTTGCGAGGAGTGCAGGGGGGAGCTCAGGCTTGTTCTTTCTAATTGTGACAACCATGATGATCTTCATATTCAGGAGCTGCTGGCTTAGTTCAATCAGAAGCACACGTAATCTCAATTTGTCTGTCTGTGTGTGTGTGTGTGTGTGTGTGTGTGTGTGTGTGTGTGTGTGTGTGTGTGTGTGTGTGTGTGTGTGTGTGTGTGTGTGTGTGTGTGTGTGTGTGTGTGTGGTTTTTGTTGTGTGTGTGTGTGTGTGTGTGTGGTTTTTGTTGTGTGTAAATTATTTTATAACTGCCGGGTCAAAAATTACCCTAAGACAAAGGTGTCCCAATAGGAGAACCCTTTGAAGAACACTTTTGGTTCCAGGTAGAAAACAGATCAGATCCCTTATTTTATACAGTTCTATATTAACTCTGTCCATCATAAATATATATCATATTTCTCACAGTCATACAGCAGGGTCTGAAATTATTGAACCCTTGATAAAGATTAGCAAAAATGACTATAAAATAAATAATTCAAATAATGATCTATATTGTACGCTCCAAAAACATTTGACAATTGTATAATTTTTTTAAATTAATACAATTGCTCAGAGAAAGTAATTATTAACATCCCTGTTTTCAAAAACGTTCAATTCCTCACCTTACGAGGATAATAGCACCGAGACTTTTTCTAAAATGTTTTATGAGTTGGAGATCACATTGGGAGGGATCATAGACCATTCCTCCATATAGAATCCTTCCAGATCATTGATATCCTTTGTCTGTGCTTATGGACTGCCGTCTTCAATTCAAACCGTAGGTTTTCAGTGGGTTGCAAAAACATTTATTTCAGTATTGTGATGTGTGCTTGGGGTTATTGTCTTGCTGGAAGAACCACTTGCGACAAGTTCCAGCCTCCTGGCAGAGGCAACCATGTTTTTGGCAAAAATATTCTGGTACTGCGTAAAGTTCATGATGCCGTTTACCTTAACAAGGGCCCCATAACATAAAAACTCCACCACTATATTTTTAAGCAAATATTGGGTCATTTTCTTTTCTGCTCATACGCATGAGCATATCATTTCAATGCCAAACCCACCAATGATGTGCGTGTAAATGCCTGGAGTTTGATAAATAGCATTGGTACTTCGATTGGAACCGGTGCTTTGGTCAGATGACATGAAAATATAATTCTTTGGCCACACACACTAGTGGTGGGTTTGGCGTTGAATAGAGATTGCATGTGTCGTGGCAGAAAAGCGGCCATAGGATGACATAACATGGTTTAGTATCGTAAGGTGCAGATGAATGAGCTATGTGATCCCAGGACACAATCCTGAGGTGGAAGTTCGAAAATGTTACTGTAGTTAGCACATCGTTTTAGAAGTGGCTATACTTGGGAAATAATTGGTTATATGTATAAAACAATGACAATGAGTTGCATAGTGGGAAATGCTGTATGGGCACAGAATGCTACATTAAACAAAGAAATGAAAACATATTTTGATGGAGAAGAAGTGACTCCTTTTGAATTGACATTTCAGAAGTTTTAGAAAAGGAAGACGTTTCTAATCAAATGTTGTTGTTTTTTGCTTTTGAATGTGTGTGTGTAGACAGAGTTTTTCACAATAGGAGCCAAAAGCAGTAGGGAAGAACCTTGCCTGCCTGACCCACTGACTGGACAGGTGATGGTAATGGTAGATAATTTGGGCAGGGACATTCTGTAACACGTACCGCTCTGGCAAAAGGTAGCAGACTTTCCCTTGAAAGGCACATTAAGTGAAGTTTTGTTTGCAGAAAGAAGAAAGAAGTTGCAGGACTTTGAGTCAACCAAGAAAAACAAAGCAAGTAAAATAGACTGGGATGATTTTAGGAAGTGGGAAAGAGAAGCAGAGAGAAGAGCAGACAGGAAAGTTAAAGGGATAAGGATGAAAAAAGTAAGAAGGAGAAACAGACTGACGATGATAAGAAAATAAGGCAACATAGGGATGATGATGATAATGACTTTCCACCCCCTATTATACCCCTGTATCCACTGCACCAACACGCGCCCTGGTTGTCAAACAGCAGTCCACTCAGCCGCCTCCCCCACTGCAGCTCTACCCCCAACAAGACCTGATGCAACTGTGGGACCAACAAGCCCCTCAGAGGGGGAAATGGGAATTCTTTCTACAGACCGCCTGCATTGACACCCATCTTTGGTGTTGATGGACTCTGGGAACTTAGTCCACCATCGATGTCGACCCCTACCCAAGTCCCTCACTCCCAACAGTCACAACCAGAACAGGGCCTAAAGGGGATCCAGACACTGCTATTCTCCAGGCACCCCTTGTGACATTCCCCAACCCACAACCACGGCCAGCAGCTGATGAGGCTGGCCACGCCAATTGGCTGCCAGGAGTGGACATCCAGAAAACCTGGAGACTGAACGAGATGAAGGCCATTTCAAAGGACCTTCTTGATCCCACAAAAGACTCTGGTGATTTCACTGCCCAGCTGCTCAATTTGGTAAGGCTGTACAAACCATCGAAGGCTGAGGGGCAGCAGGTAGCCTAATGGTTAGAGCGTTGGGCCAGTAACCGTAATGTTTCTGAATCGAATCCCTGAGCTGACAAGGTAAACAGCTGTCATTCTGCCCCTGAGCAATGCAGTTAACACACTGTTCCCCCGGGCACCGAAGACGTGTATGTCGATTAAGGCAGCCCCTCGCACATCTCTGATTCAGAGGGGTTGGGTTAAACGCGGAAGACACATTTCAGTTGAAGGCATTCAGTTGCACTACTGACTAGGTATCCCCCTTTCCCTTTCCCAGATTACCCACATTTGGGTAATGAAACTACGGTGGGCGGATGTGGAAAATGGATTTGATAAAAATTACCTCTGGGGAAATGATGGACTCTATCAGACTCAACTAACTGCACTGTGTGATCACATGAAATAGCATTAACCACCCATGACTGACTGTGTAGCTGTTCATAGCTGCACACAGAAAGCTAAAGAATCATTGGAGGACTACCGATGTCGGCTGGAGACCTGCTTCCGCAAGCCCAGTGACCTCAATGTCACATGAATTGATGCTGGAGAGATGAAGCATGTACAGGGAGTCAAACATGTACTAAAGAATGGACATGGAAGGAGACAGGAAGTGTCAGCACAAGGGTAACAAAGACAAAAACAATTAATGCATCATCCGGGAACAGAGCCGGGGAACTGACAAATATAGGGGAGGTAATAGGTAATGAGTGAGTCCAGGTGAATCCAATATCGCTGATGCGCAAGACCAGGGAAGGCAGGTGTGAGTAATTGATGATGGCAGGAGTGCGTGATGCAGGGCAGCCTGGTGCCCTCGAGCGCCAGGGGGAAGAGCCGGAGCAGACGTGACTGTACCCCCCCCCCCCCCTCTAGGGGCGTCACCTGGAGTCCCACCTGGGCGAACCGGCCGAGACATGGGAGCTGGGCAAGTCGGTTGGGGAGTGGAAGCCCGATGAACTGGCCACCAATTCAAATCAAATCAAATCAAATGTATTTATATAGCCCTTCGTACATCAGCTGATATCTCAAAGTACTGTACAGAAACCCAGCCTAAAACCCCAAACAGCAAGCAATGCAGGTGTAGAAGCACGGTGGCTAGGAAAAACTCCCTAGAAAGGCCAAAACCTAGGAAGAAACCTAGAGAGGAACTAGGCTATGTGGGGTGGCCAGTCCTCTTCTGGCTGTGCCGGGTGGAGATTATAACAGAACATGGCCAAGATGTTCAAATGTTCATAAATGACCAGCATGGTCGAATAATAATAAGGCAGAACAGTTGAAACTGGAGCAGCAGCACGGTCAGGTGGACTGGGGACAGCAAGGAGTCATCATGTCAGGTATTCCTGGGGCATGGTCCTAGGGCTCAGGTCAGTTGAAACTGGAGCAGCAGCACGGCCAGGTGGACTGGGGACAGCAAGGAGTCATCATGTCAGGTAGTCCTGGGGCATGGTCCTAGGGCTCAGGTCCTCCGAGAGAGAGAAAGAAAGGGCGAAGGAGAGAATTAGAGAATGCACACTTAGATTCACACAGGACACCGAATAGGACAGGAGAAGTACTCCAGATATAACAAACTGACCCTAGCCCCCCGACACATAAACTTCTGCAGCATAAATACTGGAGGCTGAGACAAGTGTGCAAGTTCTAGCACTTAAAAAGATGAGAGAGGCCTGTAATTTTCATCATAGGTACAATTCAACTATGGCAGACAAAATAAGGGAAAAAATCCAGAAAATCACATTGTAGGATTTTTAATGAATATATTTGCAAATTATGGTGGAAAATAAGTATTTGGTCGCCTACAAACAAGCAAGATTTCTGTCTCTCACAGACCTGTAACTTCTTCTTTAAGAGGCTCCTCTGTCCTCCACGCGTTACCTGTATTAATGGCACCTGTTTGAACTTGTTATCAGTATAAAAGACACCTGTCCACAACCTCAAACAGTCACACTCCAAACTCCACTATGGCCAAGACCAAAGAGCTGTCAAAGGACACCAGAAACAAAATTGTAGACCTGCACCAGGCTGGGAAGACTGAATCTGCAATAGGTAAGCAGCTTGGTTTGAAGAAATCAACTGTGGGAGCAATTATTAGGAAATGGAAGACATACAAAACCACTGATAATCGCCCTCGATCTGGGGCTTCACGCAAGATTTCACCCGTGGGGTCAAAATGATCACAAGAACGGTGAGCAAAAATCCCAGAACCACACGGGGGGACCTAGTGAAAGACATGCAGAGAGCTGGGACCAAAGTAACAAAGCCATCAGTAACACACTACGCCGCCAGGGACTTAAATCCTGCAGTGCCAGACGTGTCCCCCTGCTTAAGCCAGTACATGTCCAGGCCCGTTCGAAGTTTGCTAGAGAGCATTTGGATGATCCAGAAGAAGATTGGGAGAATGTCATATGGTCAGATGAAACCAAAATATAACTTTTTGGTAAAAACTCAACTCGTCGTGTTTGGAGGACAAAGAATGCTGAGTTGCATCCAAAGAACACCATACCTACTGTGAAGCATGGGGGTGGAAACATCATGCTTTGGGGCTGTTTTTCTGCAAAGGGACCAGGACAACTGATCCGTGTAAAGGAAAGAATGAATGGGGCCATGTATCGTGAGATTTTGAGTGAAAACCTCCTTCCATCAGCAAGGGCATTGAAGATTAAACGTGGCTGGGTCTTTCAGCATGACAATGATCCCAAACACACCGCTCGGGCAACGAAGGAGTGGCTTCGTAAGAAGCATTTCGAGGTCCTGGAGTGGACTAGCCAGTCTCCAGATCTCAACCCCATAGAAAATCTTTGGAGGTAGTTGAAAGTCCGCGTTGCCCAGCAACAGCCCCAAAACATCACTGCTCTAGTGGAGATCTGCATGGAGGAATGGGCCAAAATACCAGCAACAGTGTGTGAAAACCTTGTGAAGACTTACAGAAAACATTTGACCTCTGTAATTGCCAACAAAGGGTATATAACAAAGCATTGAGATAAACTTTTGTTATTGACCAAATACATATTTTCCACAATAATTTGCAAATAAATTCATTAAAAATCCTACAATGTGATTTTCTGGAATTTTTTTTCTCATTTTGTCTGTCATAGTTGAAGTGTACCTATGATGAAAATTACAGGCCTCTCTCATCTTTTTAAGTGGAAGAACTTGCACAATTGGTGGCTGACTAAATACTTTTTGTAGGGTTTTGTAGTTTAAAATTAAAAATTAAAAAATAAATCTCAAAGTGCCATGGTAAAGGGTGTCAATTGATCTCAAACACTGAGCGGAAGCATTCATATATAAAATGTCCCCATAGTCTATTGTAAAGGCATACATGTAGCTGATTACTAGCCTCCTTCTGGCTTCAAAAGAAAAACAGGCCTTATTCCTAAAATAAAATCCCAATTTCAGCTTCAATTTTTTTGTAAATTGTTGAATATGCAATTTAAAAGAGAGGCCGTCATCAATTAAAATTCCAAGATATTTATGAGGTTACAACCTCAATCTCCTTGCCCTGACAGGTAGTAAGTAATAGGTGAAAGGTTCAGAGGTCAATTTCTTGCTTTAGAAAACACTATTAGTTTAGTTTTGTCAGTATTGAGGATAAGCTTCAATTGACACAAGGTATTTTGAACAGTATAAAAAGCAGTTTGCAAGTTCTGGAAAGCTTTTGTAAGAGACAAGGCACAACAGTAAATAACAGTATCATCAGCAGAAAAATAAAGTTGCGCATTTTGGACATTTTTTGTCTAAATCATAAAAAAAAATAGTGAATAAGAGAGGACCAAGTACAGAGCCTTGGGGCACACCATTAAATACAGACAATTTAACAGACATAAGCCCATCTAATTGAGTGCACTGAGTTCTATCAGACAGATAGTTAGCAAACCATGCAACTGCATGCTCTGAAAGACCTACACTCGACAATCTCTGCCTTTAGAGATTTTGATACAGATCAACTGTATTGAAAGCCTTAGAGAGATCAATAAAAAGTGTGTCACAGTGCTGATTTTTGTCAAGGGCTACAGTGATATAATTTAAAACCTTCATGGCTGCTGTAATTGTGCTATGCTTCTTCCTGAAGCCCGAATGGTACATTGATAAAATAGAGTTAGTAAATAAAAACTATTTTAGTTGTTCACTCACAAGGGCACCACTCTATGGGACTCCCAATCACAGCCAGATGTGATGCAGCCTGGATTTGAACCAGGTACTGCAGTGACACCGCTAGCCACTGAGATGTAGTGTCTTAGACCACTGAGACACTCGATTGGTCAATAATGCTGTGAAAATTATTTGCATTGGTCTAACCCCATGGATGCTATTGGCAAAATCTCACCATGAAAAATGGGTAGGTTAAGTCAAGCCGGGTCCATAAGGTTCAGTGGCCTTAATTAACACAAATTGGCTCTGCGGAACAGATGTGTGGCCTAGTCTTCCTACTGGTTGGTCAGAATGCTTCTCCCTATTGAGACTAAACACCTTGCTTATAATAACTCCAATAACTCCACTATGTAGCAAAGTGGTTGACACTGTCCTCACCATACCATTACTTACCACTGAAGATTAGGCATCAGAGCCTTACCCCCAGACTTGTTTCCCATGTATGATGAAGACGATGCTAATCAAGAGCATCAGAATGACAATGTTGAGCTGATGGCAAACCTGGTCTGTAGGCCATGCCCACAGCAAAGATTTTGTAAGTGGTGTTCTAAGGAGCTTCATGAGGGTCATTTTCACCATGCTGAACCTTACCAGCATGGACAGTGTCAACGTGATGATTGTCCTCTTTGTACAGACAAAGTGCATGCTCCTTGTAACTGTTTAAATGATTTGTAACTGTTTAAATGATTCCCTTAAGAATGTTTTGCAGAATGAAAAGGTTGAAAGCTCAGTGACTCATTGGAAGCCATTTACTAAGATAATGTATTGATGTAAGAAAGCTCTCTCCTACAATGTTTAATATTTTGCTTGGTTGAAGTTTTGCTTAGATGATGACATACATGCTTACATTATGAATTAATACTTACAGTTGAAGTCGGAAGTTTACATACACTTAGGTTGGAGTCATTACAACTTGTTTTTCAACTACTCCAGAAATGTTTTGTTAACAAACTATAGTTTTTGGCAAGTCGGTTAGGACATCTACTTTGTGCATGACACAAATAGTTTTTCCAACAATTGTTTCACATATAATTCACTGTATCACAATTCCAGTGGGTCAGTAGTTGACATACACTAAACTGACTGTGCCTGTAAACAGCATGGAAAATTCCAGAAAATTATGTCATGGCTTTAGAAGATTCTGATAGGATAATTGACATAATTTGAGGTAATTGTTGGTGTACCTGTGAATGTATTTCAAGGCCTACCTTCAAACTCATTGCCTCTTTGCTTGGCATCTTGGAAAAATCTAAGAAATCAGCCAAGACCTCAGACATTTTTTTACGGGGGTGGCAGCATCATGTTGTGGGGGTGCTTTGCTGCAGGAGGGACTGGTGAACTTCACAAAATAGATGGCATCATGAGGAAGTAAAATTATGTGGATATATTGAAGCAACATCTCAAGACATCAGTCAGGAAGTTAAAGCTTGCTCGCAAATGGCTCTTCCAAATGGACAATGACCCCAAGCATGCTTCCAAAGTTGTGGCAAAATGGCTTAAGGACAACAAAGTCAAGGTATTGGAGTGGCCATCACAAAGCCCTGACCTCAATCCTATAGAACATTTGTGGGCAGAACTGAAAAAGCGTGTGCGAGCAAGGAGGCCTTACAAACCTGACAGTTACACCAGCTCTGTCAGGAGGAATGGGACAAGATTCACCCAACTTATTGTGGGAAGGTTGTGGAAGACTACCCAAAACATTTGACCCAAGTTAAACAATTTAAAGGCAATGCTACCAAATACTAATTGAGTGTATGTAAACTTCTGACCCACTGGGAATCTGATGAAATAAATAAAAGCTGAAATAAATCATTCTCTCTACTATTATTCTGACATTTCACATTCTTAAAATAAAGTGGTGATCCTAACTGACCTAAGACAGGGAATTTTTATTAGGATTAAATGTCAGGAATTGTGAAAAACTGTGTTTAAATGTATTTTGCTAAGGTGTATTTAAACTTCCGACTTCAACTGTACATACTGTATTCTATTCTATACCATCTACGGCGTCTTGCCTATGCCGCACAGCCATCGCTCATCCATATATTTATATGTGCATACTCTTATTCATCCCTTTACATATGTCTGTATACTGTAGTTGTTGTAAATGTGTTAGATTACTTGTTAGATATTACTACATTGTCGGAACTAGAAGCACAAGCATTTCGCTACACTCGCATCTGCTAACCATGTGTACGTGACTGATAAAATACAATTAGATTTCATTTCATTTAGAAGCGCAGTGACTAGAAAAAAAACCCTAGAAAAGGCAGGAACCTAGGAAGAAACCTAGAGAGGAAACAGGCTCTGAGGTGTGGCCAGTCTTCTTCTGTGCCGGGTTGAGATTATGACAGTACATGGCCAAGATGTTCAGACGCTCATTGATAACCAGCAGGGTCAAATAATAATAATGATAATCACAGTCGTTGTAGAGTGCGCAACAGGTCAGCACCTCAGGAGTAAATGTCAGTTGGCTTTTCATAGCTGAGCATTCAGAGTTAGAGACAGCAGGTGCGGTAGAGAGAGAGAGAGAAGAAAAAAGCAGGTCCGGGACAAGGTAGCACGTCCGGTGAACAGGTCAGGGTTCCATAGCCGCAGGCAGAACAGTTGAAACTGGAGCAGCAGCACGACCAGGTGGACTAGGGACAGCAAGGAGTCATCAGGCCTATATCAGGCCTATCAGATAGCCCTATTTGGTAAAAGACCAAGTCCATGTTATGGCGAGAACAGCTCAAATAAGCATTGAGAAATGACAGTCCAACATTACTGTAGGATATGAAGGTCAGTCAATCCGGAACATTTCAAGAACTTTGAAAGTTTCAGTTGCAAAAAGTGCAGTTGCAAAAATCATGATGAAACTGTCTCTCATGAGAACTGCGACAGGAAGGAAGACCCAGAGTTACCTCTGTGGCAGTGGTTAATTTCATTTGAATTAGCTGCACCTCAGATTGCAGCCCAAATAAATGCTTCACAAAGTTCAAGTAACAGACTCGTCTCAACATCAACTGTTCAGAGTAGACTGCGTGAATCAGACCTTCATGGTTGAATTGCTGAAAAGAAACCACTACGAAACCAATAAGAAGAAGAGACTTCCTTGGGAAAAGGAACATAAGCAATGGGCATTAGACTGGTGTCATTTGGCCTGATGAGTCCAAATTTTAGATTTTTGGTTCCAACCACGGTGTCTTTGAGAGACACAGAGCAGGTGAACAGATGATCTCCGCATGTGTGGTTCTCACCGTGAAGCATGGAAGAGGAGGTGTGATGATGTGGGAGTGCTTTGCTGGTGACACTGTCTTTGATTTATTTAGAATTCAAGGTTAAATTAACCAGCATGGCTACCACAGCATTCTGCAACGATACGCCATCCCATCTGGTTTGCGCTTAGTGGGACTATAATTTGTTTTTCAACAGAACAATAACACAAAACACACCTCCAGGCTGTGTAATGGCTATTCGACAAAGGGTACTGATGGAGTGCTGCATTACATGACCTGGCCTCCACAATCACCTGACCTCAACCCAGTTGAGATAGTTGGAGAAGAGTTTGACTACAGAGTGAAGGAAAAGCAGCAAACAAGTGCTCAGCATATGTGGAAACTCCTTCAAGACTGTTGTAAAAGTATTCCTCATGAAGCTGGTTGAGAGAATGCCAAGTGTGTGCAAAGCTGTCATTAAGGAAATGGGATGATATTTTAAAGAATCTAAAATCTAAAATATATTTGACTTTTTTAGTTACTATATGATTCCATATGTGTTATTTCATAGTTTTGATGTCTTCACTATTATTCTACAACATAGAAAATAGTAAAAATAAAGGAAAACCCTTGAATGAGTAGGTGTGTCCAAACTTTTGACTGGTACTGTATATAAAATTGCACCTTGTGCTATTATCAGTGGCTGAAGACTCTTCTTCAATAAATGCCAATACACAGTTGTCATCTGGGCTTTCCATGGTACTGTTACTCGCCCTCGCTCTAGTCTTCTCACAATACGACTAGTGAATAGCATTCTCTCTAAAACTTTGGGTAGCTTTTAATGCGTTACTCGCCCCCAAAAAATGGGTTTGATAATTTTTTGTTTAGATTTTTCTCTAATTCATTTAAATTGAATGACTGAAATCAGTTGCCATCCCTCAATTATTTGCGGATGATGTGTCTTCTCCTAGGCAGCTCAAAGTAAGGTTCTGGGCATGTCTCGCTGTCTTTGGGTCAGATGGGAATTTCCCTCACTCTTCATAAAATGCACCACCGGTTTTTCTCTCAGACCCCCACTTGAACACTCTGCTGGCAGAATCAATAATATAATTTGTGACGCCAAAATGTTGTGGAAATTCTACACATGGACAATCAAAGTCAATCTTAAAGGAATCATTCTTTATTATCATGTCGCTGGAGAGGTTCAAACCAACTCAATGCACCAAGTATACATGTTGATCAGAAGCTCCGTTGGGGCAGTCCCGTTAGATCTCTTATATACTGGTTACAGACACGTTACATAGGCATAGTTCAAAGGGTTGATTCCAGCATGTGTCTGACACCGTCTCCTATCTTGATTTATAGAACATATTCTGGGTGTTCTGCCAGATGGTCCTAAGGAGGAGTTTATGTCGCCCTCCTCATATCTTTGCCAAGCACATACAGGAAACAATGATTATTTATGACACTAACACAAGATGAACATTTTCAAGGTCGTCTCTTCACCTGATAGAAATTTCCGTCACACGTCTCCGCGTTATTTCTATTCACTACCTCATTCTTTTCACATTGTCACATAGAGATGTACAGTATAGAGATCACAACATTGCATCTGTCCCATTGCGGCGTCTGTGAGTGCACAGGCACTGCCAATGAGACAGATACAACGTTGCAATATCTATACGTCTTGTAAAAAATGTTATGTTTGTACTTTTCTAATAACCAATTTATGTGTTCTATGTTTGTGTTTTTTGGGGGGCAGCAAGTTGCGGTTAGAGCAGTGGGCCAGTAACCAAAAGTTTGCTGTCACGCCCTGGCCTTCGTTATCTTTGTTTTCTTTATTATTTTGGTTAGGCCAGGGTGTGATATGGGTGATTTATGTGTTTTGTCTTGTCTAGGGGTTTTTGTAGATTTATGGGGTTGTGTTCAGTTTAGGTGTCTAGGTAAGTCTATGGTTGCCTAGATTGGTTCTCAATCAGAGGCAGGTGTTTATTGTTGTCTCTGATTGGGAACCACGATTTAGGCAGCCATATTCTTTGGGTATGTTGTGGGTGATTGTTTCCTGTCTTTGTGTTTACTGCACCAGATAGGGCTGTTTCGGTTTTCTTGTTTTGTAGTTGTGTTCATGTTTGAGTTTTCCTATTAAAACCATGGACACTTATCACGCTGCGTATTGGTCCGATCCCTGTTCACCTCTTCAGAGGAAGAGGAGGAAGAAAGCCGAGACAGAATCACCCACCACAACAGGACCAAGCGGCGTGGTGACAGGCAGCGCCAGCAGGAGCAGCGCAATCAGGACTTCTGGACGTGGGAGGAAATCCTCGACAGGAGAGGACCCTGGGCAAAGCCAGGGGAGTGTCGCCACCCCAAGGTGCAGCAGGAGAAGCGGCAGCAGGAGCAGCGCAAGGAGGAATGGACATGGGAGGACGAGTTGGACGGTGATGGACCCTGGACACAGCCGGGGGAACATCGCCGCCCCAAGGCAGAGCTGGAGGCAGCCAAAGTGGAGAGGCGGCGGTTTGAAGAGAAAGAACGGAAGCAGGGCTGGAAACCCGAGTGTCAGCCCCAAAAAATGTATTGGGAGGGGGCACACAGGAAGTATGGCGAAGCCAGGTAGGAGACCTGCGCCAACTTCCTGTGCTTACCGGAGAGCGAGAGAGACCGGGCAGGCACCGTGTTATGCTGTGGAGCGCACGGTGTCCCCAGTGCGGGTGCATAGCCCAGTGCGGTACATACCAGCTCCTCGCATCGGCCGGGCTAGAGTGGGCATCGAGCCAAGTGCCATGAAGCCGGCTCTACGCATCTGGTCTCCAGTGTGTCTCCTTGGGCTGGCGTACATGGCACCAGCCTTACGCATGGTGTCCCCGGTTCGCCTGGACAGCCCAGTGCGGGCTATTCCACCTCGCCGCACTGGCAGGGCGACCGGGAGCATTCAACCAGGTAAGGTTGAGCAGGCTCGGTGCTCAAGAGCTCCAGTGCGTCTGCACGGTCCGTTCTATCCAGTGCCACCTACAGGCACCAGCCCTCCGGTGGCAGCCCCCCGCACCAGGCTTCCTGTGCGTGTCCAGAGCCCGGTACGCCATGTTCCTCTTCCCCGCACTTGCCCTGAGGTGCGTGTCCTCGGCCCAGTGCCACCAGCGCCGGCACCACGCACCAGGCCTACAGTGCGCCTCGCCTGTCCAGCGCTGCCAGAGCCTTCCTCCCCTACAGCGCAGCTAGAGTCTCCCGTCTGTCCAGAGCCGCCAGAGTCTCCCGTCTGTCCAGAGCCGCCAGAGTCTCCCGTCTGTCCAGAGCCGCCAGAGTCTCCCGTCTGTCCAGAGCCGCCAGAGTCTCCCGTCTGTCATGAGCCGCCAGAGTCTCCTGTCTGTCATGAGCCGCCAGAGTCTCCCGTCTGTCAATGAGCCGCCAGAGTCTCCCGTCCTTCATGAGCCGCCAGAGTCTCCCATCTGTCATGAGCCGCCAGAGTCTCCATTTAGCATGGAGCCGCCAGACCCGCCAGTCAGCCAGGATCTTCCAGAACCGCCAGTTAGCCAGGATCCTCCAGAGCCGCCAGTCAGCCAGGATCCGCCAGAGCCGCCAGTCAGCCAGGATCCGCCAGAGCTGCCAGTCAGCCAGGATCCGCCAGAGCCGCCAGTCAGCCAGGATCCGCCAGAGCCGCCATTTAGCCAGGATCTGCAAGAGCCGTCAACCTGCCTGAGCTACCTCTTAGTCCTGAGCTACCCCTCGGTCCTGAGCTTCCTCAGTAATGAGGCACCCCTTTGTCCAAGTGGGTTACTAGGCCAAGGTCGGCGGCGAGGTACGCCACTCAAAGGACGCTAAGAAAGCGGACTAAGACTATGTTGGAGTGGGGTCCATGTCCCGCGCCAGAGCTGCCACCGTGGATAGACGCCCACCCAGACCCTCCCCTATGGGTTTAGGTGTGCGGCCGGGAGTCCACACCTTTGGGGGGGGGGGGGGGGGTACTATCACGCCCTGGCCTTAGTTATCTGTGTTTTCTTTATTATTTTGGTTAGGCCAGGGTGTGACATGGGTGATTTATTGTGTTTCGTCCTGTCTAGGGGTTTTCTTAGATTAATGGGGTTGTGTTCAGTTTAGTTGTCTAGGTAAGTCTATGGATGCCTAGAGTGGTTCTCAATCAGAGGCAGGTGTTTATCGTTGCCTCTGATTGGGAACCATATTTAGGCAGCCATATTCTTTGGGTATTTTGTGGGTGATTGTTTCCTTTCTTTGTGTTTTATGCACCAGTTAGGACTGTTTCAGTTTTGACGTTTATTGTTTTGTATCCTGTTCATGTTTGAGTTACCTTATTAAATTTAACATGAACTCTAACCACGCTGCGTTTTGTGTCTTGCATCTCGCCGTGACAGTTACTGGATCAAATCCCTGAGCTGACAAGGCAAAGATCTGTCATTCTGCCCCTGAACAAGGCAGTTCCCTGGTAGGCTGTAATTGTAAATAATAATTTGTTCTTTACTGACTTGCCTAGTTAAATAAAGGTATTGTCACCCCTTGACTATAGAGAGCCCTTGTTTCTCTATGGTGTAGTAGGTCAGGGCCTGACTAGGGGGCATACTAGCTTATAATTTCTATGTTGTGTTCTAGTTTATATTTTCTATGTTAGTGTTTTGTATGATTCCCAATTAGAGGCAGCTGGTAATCGTTGTCTCTAATTGGGGATCATATTTAAGTATATATTTTTCCCACCTGTGTTTGTAGGATATTATTTTGTGTTTGTGCACCACGTAGTCACGTTCAGTTGTTCGTTCATTTGATTTATTGTTTTGGCTTAAGTTTCACTTTTGAAATAAATATGTGGAACTCAATATCCGCTGCACCTTGGTCCCATTCTTACGACAACTGAGACAGGTATAATAATCAATTTCTATGTTTGTGCTTTTCAATTAATCAATTTCTGTGTACATGCAAGTGACTGATTGAACGCGCTTGGAAGGAAAACTCACTATCAGTATCTGCAATTTGGCAGTATGTCCAGAACCTTGTTTTGAGAACAGAAATGGATATCTCAGTTTTAAGGTCACAGTTTAGTGAGAAGCCTTGTGAGGTATTGGTCAGTCATATGCATGAACCAAACATTAATGTTGAATTAATTATGAATGATGAAAAAGCTAAATCATGCAACTAACTTGTCTGAGTAAGTAGTATATAAGAGTACTAACTGGACTGCCCCGGCAGAGCTCCTGACTGACGTATACTATGGTGCATCACGTGTGTTGGAACCTCTCCAGTTAACTGACTATAGAAAATGATTGATTTAAGTTTCACTTCGAGTGTCCCATGTGTATAATTTCCATGACAATTTAACCTCTCTGCTCTCCCCATCCCGGATCCGGTATCAGGAATACAGACTCAAGCTCATTACCATAACGCAACATTAACTATTCATGAAAATCGCAAATGAAATGAAATAAATATGCCATCTCTCAAGCTTAGCCTTTTGTAAACAACACTGTCATCTCAGATTTTCAAAATATTCTTCTCAACCATAGGAAAACAATTATTTGTGTAAAAGTGGCTAGCTAGCGTAGCATTTAGCGTTAGCATTAGCGTTAGCATCCAGCACGCAACATTTCAACAAAAACATAAAAGCCTTCAAATAAAATAATTTACCTTTGAAGAACTTTGGATGTTTTCAATGAGGAGACTCTCAGTTAGATAGCAGATGCTCAGTTTTTCCAAAAAGATTCTTTGTGTATTAGAAATAGCTCCGTTTTGTACATCACATTTGGCTACCAAAAAAAAAACGCAAATTCAGTCCTCAAAACGCAAAGTTTTTTCCAAATTAACTCCATAATATCAAATGAAAACATGGCAAACGTTGTTTAGAATCAATCCTCAAGGTGTTTTTCACATATCTCTTCAATGATATATCGTTCGTGGATGCATGGTTTCTCCCCTCAATTAAATGGAAAAGTACTAGCAGCTGGCGTTTGCGCACCGATTTCCACGCAGGACACCAGGCGGACACTTGGAAAATGTAGTCTCTTATGGTCAATCTTCCAATGATATGCCTACAAATACGTCACAATGCTGCAAACACCTTGGGGAAACGACAGAAAGTGTAGGCTCATTCCTTGCGCATTCACAGCCATATAAGGAGACAATGGAAAACAGAGCTTCAGAGATTCTGCTCATTTCCTGCTTGACGTATCATCTTGGTTTCGCCTGTAGAATGAGTTCTGGGGCACTTACAGACAACATCTTTGCAGATTCTGAAACTTCAGAGTGTTTTCTTTCCAAAACGGTCAATAATATGCATAGCCGAGCATCTTTTCGTGACAAAATATTGCGCTTAAAACGGGAACGTTTTTTATCCAAAAATGAAATAGCGCCCCTAGAGATCCAACTGGTTTAAAACATCAATGAACAGGATGATTGACTCCTGTCAATCTTTCCAGTGGGGGTATGCGAGGAAAACCGGTGGCACATTTTATGAAGATGAGGGAAATTTCCGTCTGACCAAAAGACAACGAGGCTCCACCCAGACCAGACCCTTGCTGTGAGGTGCCCAGGAGGAGACACATCTTCTGCGAACAATTGAGGGAAATGGCGACTGAATTTCAGAAAGTCAATTTAAATGAATCTGTAAAAAATAATTAAATAATAATGAAACCAATAAAAAATGACCCATGGTTTTATGAGAAAGCTGTTCAATATTCTTAGAGGGGGTACTGGTACCGAGTCTATGTGCGGGGATACAGGTTAGTCAAGGTAATTTGTACATGTAGGTAGGGGTGAAGTGACTATGCATTGATAATACACAGCGAGTAGCAGCATTGTACAAAACAAATGGAGGGGGGTGTCAGTGTAAATAGTCTGGTGGCAATTTTATTAATTATTCAGCAGTCTCATGGCTTGGGGGTAGAAGCTGTCAAGGAGCCTTTTGGTCCTAGACTTGGCGCTCCGGTACTGCTTGCCGTGCGGTAGCAGAGAGAATGGTCTATGACTTGGGTGACTGGAGTCTTTGACAATTTTTTGGGCTTTCCTCTGACATCGCCTAGTATATAGGTCCTGGATGGCAGAAAGCGTGGACCCAGTGATGTACTGGACCGTACGCACTACCCTCTGTAGAGCCTTACGGTCAGATGCCGAGCAGTTGCCATACCAGGCAGTGATGCAACCGGTCAGGATGCTCTCGATGGTGCAGCTGTAGAACTTTTTGAGGATCTGTGGACCCATACCAAATCTTTTCAGTCTCCTGAGGGGGATGACTAGGTGTGTTTGGACCATGATAGTTTGTTGGTGATGTGGACACCAAGTACTTGAAACTCTTGACCTGCTCCACTACATCCCGGTTGATGTTAAAGGCAGGCCAAACTCCTGTAGTCCATGATCAGCTTATTTGCCTTGCTCACATTGAGCGAGAGGTTGTTGTCCTGGCACCACACTGCCAGGTCTCTGACCTCCTCCCTATAGGCTGTCTCATCTTTGTCGGTGATCAGGCCTACCACTGTTGTGTCGTCAGCAAACTTAATGATGGTGTTGGAGTCGTATTTGGCCAAGCAGTTGTGGCTGGACAGGGAATAGAGGAGAGGACTAAGTACACACCCCTGAGGGAACCCAGTGTTGAGGACGTGTTGTTGCCTACTCCTACCACCTGGGAGCGGCCTGTCAGGTAGTCCAGGATCCAGTTGCAGGGGGAGGTGTTTGGTGAGCACTATGGTGTTGAACACTGAGCTGTAGTCAATGAACAGCATTCATACATAGGTGTTCCTTTTGTCCAGGTGGGAAAGGAAAGTGTGCGAATGAGATTGTGTCATCTGTGGATCTGTTGGGGCAGTATGCGAATTGGAGTGGGTCTAGGATATTCAGGAGGATGCTGTTGATGTGAGCCATGACCAGCCTTTCAAAGTACTGCATGGCTACAGAGTGTGAGTGCTACGGAGCAGGAATGATTTTGGCAGGTTACCTTCACTTCCTTGGGCACAGGGACTATGGTGGTCTGCTTGAAACATGTAGGTTTTACAGACTCAGTCAGGGAGAGGTTGAAAATGTCAGTGAAGACACTTGCCAGTTGGTCAGTGCATGCTTTGAGTACACGTCCTTGTAATCCGTTTTACCCAGCGGCATTGTGAATGTTGAGCTGTTTAAAGGTCTTGCTCACTTCGGCTATCGAGAGCGTTATCGCACAGTCGTCCAGAACAGCTGGTGCTCTCGTGCATGCGTCAGTGTTGCTTGCCTCGAAGCGAGCATAAAATGTTTTTAGCTTGTCTGGTAGACTCGCGTCACTGGGCAGCTCGTGTCTGGGTTTTCCTTTGTAGTCCGTAATACTTGTCAAGCACTGCCACATCCAACGAGTGTCAGCTGGTGTAGTAGGATTCAATCTTAATCCTGTATTGACACTTTGCTTGTTTGATGGTTCGTCTGAGGGCGTTCTTATAAGCGTCCCGATTAGTGTACCGATCCTTGAATGCTGCAGCTCTAGCATTTAGCTCAATGCAGATGCTGCCTGTAATCCATGGCTTCTGGTTGGGATATGTATGTACAGTCGCTGCGGGGACAATGTTATTGATGCACTTATTGATGAAGCCAGTGACTGATGTCATCAGGAGAATCCCAGAACATATTCCAGTCTATGCTAGCTAAACAGTCCTGTGGCTTAGCATCTGATTCATCTGACCACTTTTTTATTGACCTAGTTACTGGTACTTCCTGCTTTGGTTTTTGTTTGTAAGCCGAAATAAGGAGGATAGATTTTTCAAGTGGGGGGCGATTGAGAGCTTTGTACGCGTCTCTGTGTGCGGAGTAAAGGTGGTAAAGGTGATTGCCATGTCTCATTTTCAATTTATAGAAAATGATACTTTTTTCAAAGTATCTCTCTTTTTCAAACAGACATTGCAGAGCTGGCTACAATTTAAATTTCATCCCCCTGAAAAGATAGAACAAATATTATGGCAGAACTCAAATGTGCTGGTTGATAAAATTCCTGTATTTATGGGAAATGTTTGCAAAGGGTATTTTGTTCTTAAATTACATTGTAAATTGGAATGGTAGAGTTATGTCTCTCATGGAGTTATCTATGGAAAGGGGAAACTCTCTCAAACACGATGGTGGCCTCCGTTTTGCTCTACAATCTCCACAAGTGTCAGGGGACTTGTCTGAAATTGGTACCGTCAACGTGCCAACTTCTGTTTGCAGCTTCCAAACTGTTTGGCCTACTGAACCAATATGGTGTTCTTCGTTTTGCTCTATGACCCCCACAAGTGTCATGGGACTGGTCTGAAGGTAACCAGTATTGGTTTAAAAAAACAAATGTAAGAACTGTATGAAGGTAGTTGTGTGCATACCCCCCAAAATAAAATAAAAAGGAAAAAATGGTTATTGAGCTTTGTTATAGCTCCTAGATGTAAGACAAACACTTCCAAACTTAGTTTTTTGCTGTCTTTTCTTGCCATTTATGAATGTGTTATTCAATGCGTTTCTCTGGGCTATAGTAGTATAGGCCAAGTTCAATATTTTATCTAATAATTTCGTATATATTTTTTTTTGATACCTAAAGGAGTCTTAGTAGTATATTCAATGCAATCCATCTTCCTTGAGGATCTATTTTAACGGATTTCACCTCAAGATCTAGATTGTTTTTGAATAGGGTCATAACACTTTTTGAATTCCTAAGCTCCTGATAGAAATAGATTTTACCATCCCACTCTTTTTCCAAGGCCAGTTCATCAGAATATATCACATGAGTTTCCTGTAAACTGTAACAACGTTCGTCTGTAGAAGGAGAAGCGGACCAAAAAGCAGAGTGGTGGTTACTCATGTTTCTTTAATGGAAAATGAACGATACATGAAATAACTTAACTCTACAAAACAACAAACGGAACGTGAAAAACCTATACAGCCTATCCTGTGACAACAAACACAGGGACAGGAACAATCACCCACAAACACACAGTGAAACCCAGGCTACCTAAGTATGATTCTCAATCAGAGACAACTAATGACACCTGCCTCTGATTGAGAACCATACTAGGCCGAAAACATAGAAATGCCCCAAAACATAGAAAAACAAACATAGACTGCCCACCCAACTCACGCCCTGACCATACTAAATAAATACAAAACAACGGAAATCAAGGTCAGAACGTGACATAAACAATAAATGTGGTAATCCTTTTCCTTTAACCATGTAAAAACTGCTCTTCTTTTCCTATTGGTATTTGGTATTTTTGGGGAATTTTATTAGGATCCCCAATAGCTGTTGCGAAAGCAGTTGCTATTCATCCTGGGGTCAACACAAAACATGAAACAGGACATAATACAGAATATTAATAGAAAATAACAGCTCTAGGACAGAACTGCATACATTTAAAAACAGCACAGATAGCTTACATATCAAAATATACCAACAATATCTACCGTGAGGTGTTGCTTTGAAACTAGGTTTGCTGTTCATTTGTGCAATATGAGATGGAAGGGTGTTCCATGCAATAATGGCTCTATATTGTACACTTTCTTGAATATGTTCTGGATTTGGAGACTGTGAAAAGACGCCTGGTGGCATGTCTGGTGGGGTAAGTGTGTGTGTGTCAGAGGTGTGTGTAAATTGACTATTCAACCAATTTGGAATTTTCAACACAATCTTTCTTGTAAAAAGAAGTGATGCAGTCAGTCTCTCCTCAACTCTTACCCAAGAGAGACGGGCATGCATAGTATTTATATTAGCCCTCTGATTACAATGACGAGCAAGTCGTGTCGCTCTGTTCTGGGCCAGCTGCAGCTTAATAAATCCTCTTGAAACTAGGGGGCACTATTTTTATTTTTGGAAAAATAACATTCCCAAAGTAAACCGCCTATTTCTCAGGACCAGATCCTAGAATATGCATATAATTGACCGCTTAGGATAGAAAACCCTCTAAAGTTTCCAAAACTGTCAAAATATTGTCTGTGAGTATAACATAACTGATATTGCAGGTGAAACCCTGAGGAAAATCCAATCAGGAAGTGCCTCTTATTTTGAAACCGTTGTGTTCCTATGCACCCCTATTGGCCATTGAAAGGGATATCAACCAGATTCCTTTTTCTACGTATTCCCTAAGGTGTCTACAGCATTTTGACGTAGTTTCACGCCTTTATGTTGAAGTGGCCAGCTGAGGGCTCTCAGTGATTCTTGCGTAAAAGACAGAGGTAGTAATTTTTCCTCTCACTCCTACTGAAAAGCCAATTGTCCCGGTTGATATATTACCAAATAGATATTTGAAAAACACCTTGAGGATTGATTATAAAAAAACGTTTGCCATGTTTCTGTCGATATTATGGATATCATTTGGAATGTTTTTCGGCTTTGTCGTGACCGCTATTTCCGGTGGATTTCTCAACATAACGTGACCAACAAACGGAGGTAGTTTGGGTATAAAAATAATCTTTATGGAACAAAAGGAACATTTGCTGTCTAACTGGGAGTCTCGTGAGTGAAAACATCCGAAGATCATCAAAGGTAAACTATTATTTTGATTGCTTTTCTGATTTTCGTGACCAAGCTTCCTGCTGCTAGCTGGACATAATGCTATGCTAAGCTATCGATAAACTTACACAAATGCTTGTCTTGCTTTGGCTGTAAAGCATAATTTAAACATTTCAAAATTCAGCTGAGGTATAGAATTTATGGAATGATTTCGACCAAAAACAATGCTCTTAGTTTTAGAGATGTTCAGGACCAGATTATTTCTGGCCACCCATTCCAAACCTGACTGCAACTCCTTGTTAGGAGTTTCATAGACCTCATTAGCTGTGGTTGCTGACATGTACAGTACCAGTCAACAGTTTGGGCACATCTCTCATGCAAGGGTTTTTCTTTATTTTACTATTTTCTACATTGTAGAATAATAGTGAAGACATCAAAACAATGAAATAACACATTTGGAATCATGTAGTAACCGTAAGTGTTAAACAAATCCAAATATATTTATATTTGAGATTCTTCAAAGTACCTACGCTAATGAAAGCTTTCCACATTTTTGGCATTCAACAGTCTTGAAGGTGTTACCATCTAGAAGTTATTATTATTCTTTACAACTCTACTCCTCTTACACTGTTTTAAGCTAGACATGTCATTCAAACTTTAACAAGTGTGGATTGGACTGGAAGAGTGTGATTGCATACAGCTGTTTGATACCATTTTTTTTAACTATGAAACGTCAATAGTTTTTTTGCCCTACACCCACTTCCATGGGCTTTCCTCAACAAGGCCCCATTGTGACATATTCACTTCCAACTTTCTATTCTATTCACTAACAAACATCAGCATTGAAATCTTCCTCTACTTCTCTGCTTAGAGGGAATGACATCTTGGTCTACTTTCTCTGCAATTCATAACTGGACAGAATGATCTTCTACCAATCATAAGTATGTTATTTCACCTTTTATTTAACCTCTCTAGCGTCCCACCTGGCCAACATCCGGTGAAATTGCAGAGCGCCAAATTAAAAAACAGAAATACTCATAAAAATTCATAAAACAAAGATTAACTTCTTGTTAATCCAACCACGTCAGATTTCAAAAATGATTTACGGCAAAAAGCATAGCATACTATTATCTGAGGACAGGGCCCAGCACACAAAACATTACAAACAGTTAACAGCCAAGTAGAGGAGTAACAAAAGTCAGAAATAGCGATAAAATTAATCACTTACCATTGCTCTTCATATGGTTGCACTCACAAGACTCGCAGTTACCCAATAAATGGTTGTTTTTATTCGATAAAGTCTCTCTTTATATTCAAAAACCTCTGTTTTGTTGGCACATTTTCTTCAGTAATCAAATGGCTCCAAGGCGGTCACAACAGGCAGACGAAAAATCCAAAAAGTATCAGTAAGTTTCGTATAAACATATCAAAAGATGTTTATAATCAATCCTCAGGTTGTTTTTAGTCATAATAATCAATAATATTTCAACCGGACAATAGCTGTCAATATAAAAGAAAAACAAGAAAGTCACACTCTCGGTCGTGCGCAGAAAACAGGTCTGGGGACTTTCCACTATCCACTCACTCAGAGTGGTCTTACTCTCTCATTTTTCAGAATACAAGCCTGAAACAATTTCTAAATACTGTTGACATCCAGTGGAAGTGTAATCTGAGTCCTAAATCATTGGATACTGTAAAGGCAGTCAATGGGAAAATTGCAAACACAAAAAAATCCCACTTCCTGGATGGATTTTCTCAGCTTTTCACTCACAGGGCCCTCCACCGACGTGGAATCACAGGGTGCAGGAAAACAGGTCCTCTGGCATCCTGGTCCCCAGGCAGTAATCCTCGCTGACCAGGAGATGGTGGGATTATGGAGTTGGAGCTACGGGAGGCCAAGGATGACTTTGTGCAGAAGTGATGAGGAAGAAAGGCTTTCCTGGTGCTTGTGTCCCTCAGTGAGGGGAGCTGTGACGTGCGTAATAACGCCGGATCCCATTGGTGGCATATCCAACACTTGGACCGGAAATGGAGAAGAGAATGGGTATGGGGTGAAGTGCAGAGAGGAGGCAAGGGTCTGATCAATAAAATTCCCCGCGGCACTAGAGCTGTAGAAACAATAGTTGAAGGACAGCCAGCTAGTGAAATCGATACTAAAAAAAGGTTTGTCAGAAAGTGATGATGGATTACTCATGCCTAACCCAGAAGATGGATGATCACGGGGCCATCCCTCTGCTCTTGTGGATTCGGAGTTGGGACATATCGGACACCGTTGAAGCTGGTTCCCTTCCTTGCCACAATAGGGACAGAGCCCCAACTGCCTCTGACAGCGTCGCTCAGTCGTGGGGAGGTGTGTGGCCCCTACCTCCATGGGTAGGGGCCCCTACCTCCGACTCAATGGCCAATGGAGGAGGGAGAGAGGTGATGGGTGTCAACACTCACGAAGAAGGTAATCCAGACAGATGGCCATCACGATGAGTGTGTCCAAAGTTAGATTGTCATCTCAGCACGTCAACTCTGTCTAGATTTCTTTGCGATTTCTTTCTTTCTTCTGAGTAGGATGCAGAGTCCGGCTCATTCCATCCACTGGATGCTGCCACTGTCTGAAAGGTGAGCACGTACTCCACCATGGTCATCCTGCCGTAGTTGGAGTAGACTCTCACACCCCTCTCTGCCATCCGGTGGATGGTCGAAGACCCCCTGAACAAAGCCATGAACCCTTATAGGAACTCAGCTCCTCCTCTCCTCTCAGATGGCTGTAGCCCACTCCAACGCTGTACGGTCAGCAGGAAAATAACCATGGCAACCTTGGACATCTCAGTGGTGGGGAATCAAATCTGATTAATAAAATAGAGAGATCACTGGCGTAGGAAGTCACAACATTTGGATAGGGACCCGTCATATTTGTCCAGGAGAGACAAATGACCTGGGCGGACTGTTGGTTGGGCTGGCTCAACTTGTGGTGGAGAACCCTCCGCTTGTTGGAGGTGACGCCCCTCGGGGAATATCGAGACATTGAAGAACACGGAAGACCTCATCCACAGCCGTCCCCAGTTGTGCCAGCTGGTCGTGGTGTTGGCAAAGTAGGTGTCCCTGGTCGCTGACCATCTGGGAGATGTCCTGATTAACTGCTGCTTCCATTTGTTGAGGAAGATTTCTGTAACACAATGCAGTTAGGAAGTTTAATAATAATGAACATAGCACAAA
The DNA here is from genome assembly GCF_045791955.1 of Oncorhynchus clarkii lewisi. Classification (NCBI taxonomy): domain Eukaryota; kingdom Metazoa; phylum Chordata; class Actinopteri; order Salmoniformes; family Salmonidae; genus Oncorhynchus; species Oncorhynchus clarkii. Next base: position 660,453 of record NC_092176.1, on the reverse strand, counting down.
ACAAGAGAATCATCTGACAAGGAAACATAACCAACACTGCCTGAAGAGTGATGCTAAGGAGTGCTAGATAAAGGGGGAGTAATCAGGGTAGTGATGGAGTTCAGGTGTGCACCATGGTGGGGAGCAGGTGTGCGCATTGAGGGATTCCAGGTGTGCGTAATGATGGGTTGCCAGGACTGGTAGTTAGTAGACCTGTGACGTTGAGCGCCGGAGACGGGGAGTGGGAGTAGAAGTAACGTGCTTAACAAGTCACATAATAAATTGCATGGACTCACTCTGTGTGCAATAATAGTGTTTAACATATTTATTTTACTTCTTTGGGATCTGTTTCCCTTCAATGGGACTGTTGAGATGTTGCGATGAAATGCTGTTGAAGGAATATGGCTACAGATTCATCTGCCTCACCTAAAGCCCATTCTGTGGGAAGCTGCTATAGACCACCAAGTGCTAACAGTCAGTATCTGGATAATATGTGTGAAATACTTGATAATGTATGTGATATCAACAGAGAAGTAAATTTTCTGGCTGATTTAAATATTGACTGGCTATTATCAAGCTGCCCACTCAGGAAAAAACGTCAAACTGTAACCAGTGCCTGCAACTTGGATCAGGTTGTCAGTCAACCTACGAGGTTAATTACAAACAGCCCAGGAATTAAATCATGAACCTTTATTGATCACATCTTTACTAACTTTACTAACTAAGAAATGTGCTTTAAAGCAGTATCCAAATCCATAGGATGTAGTGATCACAATATAATAACCATATCTACAAAAACCAAAGTTCCAAAGGCTGGGCCTAATATAGTGTATAAGAGGTCGTAACAGAAGTTTTGTTGTGATTCATATGTTGATGATGTAAAGAATATTTGCTGGTCTGTGGTGTGTAATGAGGAGCAACCAGATGCTGCAATTGGCGCATTCATGAAACTAATTATTCCAGTTACTAAGACTGGAATAAGTATTATTCCAGTTACAATCCCCTTGGATTGGTGAGGAAATTAAAATGATATGGTTGAGAGGGATGGAGCAAATGGTATGGCAATTAAGTCTGGCAATTAACTGATTGGCAAACGTACTGCAAATTAAGAACTCATGTGACTAAACTAAAGAAAAAGAAACTACACTACGAAACAAAGATACATTTTATAAAGAATGATAGTAAAAAGCTTTGGGGCACCTTAAGTGTGACATTTTGGGGAAAAAAACCAATTCGGCTCCCTCATTCATTGAATCAGATGGCTAATTCATCACAAAGCCCACTGAAATTGTTAACTATTATGACTTTTTCATTGCTTATCTTGCCAAACTTAGGAATGACATGCCAGCAACAAATGCTGACACTACACAACCTAGTATATCGGACCAAATTATGAAAGACAAGAATTGTACTTTTGAATTCCGTAAAGTTAGTGTGGAAGAGGTGAAACATTTTTTGTCTATCAACAATGACAAGCCACCAGGGTCTGACAATATGGATGGAAAATTACTGAGGATAATAGATATTCCCACTCCTATTTGCCACATATTCAATTTAAGCCTACTAGAGAGCTTGTGCCCTCAGGCCTGGAGGGAAGCTAAAGTCATGCCGCTACCCAAGAATAGTAAATTCCCATTTACTGGCTCAATTAGCCGACCAATCAGCCTGTTTCCAACCCTTAGTGAACTTGTGGAAAAAATTGTGTTTGACCAGATACAATGCAATTTCACAGTTAACAAATTGACAACAGAATGTCAGCATGCTTATAGGGAAGGACACTTAACAAGCACATCACCTACACAAATGACTGACCGCCTGAGAGATTTTGGGGGCTGTGGGGGCTTATTTAGACTTCAGTGCAGCCTTTGACAATATCGATCATAGTCCGCTGCTGGAAAAACGTATGTGTTATCGCTGTACACCCACTGCTAAAATGTGGATAAAGAGTTACTCGTCTAACAGAACACAGAGGGTGTCCCTTATTGGAAGCCTCTCAAATATAATCCAGTAAGAATCAGGAATTCCCCAGGGCAGCTGTTTAGGCCCTTGCTTTTTGCCATTTTACAAGTGACATGCCACTGACTTTGAGTAAAGCCAGAGTGTCTATGTATGCGGATGACTCAACACTATACACGGCAGGTACTACAGTGACTGAAAGGACTGCAACACACTCAACAAAGAGCTGCAGTTAGTTTCAGAGTGTGTGGCAAGGAATAAGTTAGCCCTAAATATTTCTGAAACTAAAAGCATTGTATTTGCAACAACACTCACTAAACCCTAAACATCAACTAAATCTTGTAATAAATAATGTTGAAAATGAGCAAGTTGAGATGACTAAACTGCCTGTAGTAACCCTAGATTGTAAACTGTCATGGTCAAAACATATTGATGCAGTTGTAGCTAAAATGGGGAGAAGTCTGTGTATAATAAAGCGATGCTCTGCCTTCTTAGCCACACTATCAACAACGCAGGTCCTACAGGCACTAGCTTTGTCACACCTTGACGACTGTTCAGTTGCGTGGTCAGGTGCCACAAAAAAAGGACTTAGGAAAATTGTCATTGGATTAGAACAGGGCAGCACGGCTGGCCCTTGGAAGTACACAGAGAGCTAATATTAATAACATGCATGTCAATCTCTCCTGGCTGAAATTGGAGGAGAGATTGACTTCATCCCTACTTTTATTTACAGTTGAAGTCAGACGTTTACATACACCTTAGCCAAATAAAATGTTTCACAATTCCTGACATTTAATCCTAGTAAAATTCCCTGTCTTAGGTCAGTTAGGATCACCACTTTATTTTAAGAATGTGAAATGTCAGAATAATAGTAGAGTGATTTGTTTCAGCTTTTAGTTCATACATCACATTCCCAGTCGGTCAGAAGTTTATAAACTCAAGTAGTAATTGGTAGCATTGCCTATAAATTGTTTAACTTGAGTCAAACGTTTCAGGTTGCCTTCCACAAGCGTCCAACAATAAGTTGGGTGAATTTTGGCCCAGTCCTCCTGGCAGAGCTGGTGTAACTGAGTCAGGTTTGTAGACCTCCTTGCTCGCACATGCTTTTTCAGTTCTTCCCACAAATGTTCTATAGGATTATGGTCAGGGCTTTGTGATGGCCACTCCTTTGCTGTTGTTCTGGGATTGATTTGCACTTTCGCACCAAAGTACATTCATCTCTAGGAGACAGAACACATCTCTTTCCTGAGCTGTATGATGGCTGCGTGGTCACATGGTGGTTATACTTGTGTACTATTGTTTGTACAGATAAACGTAGACCTCCTTGCTCGCGCATGCTTTTTCAGTTCTGCCCACAAATGTTCTATAGGATTGAGGTCGGGGCTTTAAGATGGCCACTCCAATACCTTGACTTTGTTGTGCTTAAGCCATTTTGCCACAACTTTGGAAGTATGCTTGGGGTCATTGTTCATTTGGAAGAGCCATTTGTGAGCAAGCTTTAACATCCTGCCTGATGTGTTGAGATGTTGCTTCAATATATCCACATAATTTTACTTCCTCATGTAGCCATCTATTTTGTGAAGTGCACCAGTACCTCCTGCAGCAAAGCACCCCCACAACATGATGCCGCCACCCCCGTGCTTCACGGTTGGGATGGTGTCCTTCGGCTTGCAAGCTTCCGCCTTTTTCCTCCAAACATAATGGTCATTATGGCCAAACAGTTCTATTTTTGTTTCATCAGACCAGAGGACATTTCTCCAAAAAGTATGATCTTTGTCCCCATGTGCAGTAGCAAACCGTAGGCTGGCTTTTTTATAGCGGGTTTGGAGCAGTTTTGGAGCTTGCTGAGCGGCCTTACAGGTTATGTCGATATAGGACTCGTTTTACTGTGGATATAGATACTTTTGTACCCGTTTCCTCCAGCATCTTCACAAGGTCCTTTGCTGTTGTTCTGGGATAGATTTGCACTTTCGCACCAAAGTACATTCATCTCTAGGAGACAGAACACATCTCCTTCCTGTGCTATATGACTTCTGCGTGGTCACATGGTGGTTATACTTGCGTACTATTGTTTGTACAGATGAACGTGGTACCTTCAGCCGTTTGGAAATTGCTCCCAAGGATGAACCAGACTTGTGGAGGTCTACAATTGTTTTTCTGGGGTCTTGGTTGATTTATTTTGATTTTCCCATGATGTCAAGCAAAGAGGCGATGAGTTTGAAGGTAGGCCTTGAAATACATCCACAGGTACACCTCCAATTGACTCAAATTATGTCAATTAGCCTATCAGAAGCTTATTAAGCCCTGACATCATTTTCTGGAACTTTCCAAGCTGTTTAAAGGCACAGTCAACTTAGTGTATATATATTCTGACCCACTGGAATTGTGATACAGTGATTTATAAGTGAAATAATCTGTCTTGAAAAATGACTTGTGTCATGCACAAAGTAGATGTCTTAACTGACTTGCCAAAACTATATTTTGTTTCTCCTCTTAAAGAGGAGCCTCTTAAAGAAGTAGTTACAGGTCTGTGAGAGCCAGAAATCTTGCTTGTTTGTAGGTGACCAAATACTTATTTTCCACCATAATTTGCAAATACATTCATTAAAAATCCTACAATGTGATTTTCTGGATTTTTTCCCCTCATTTTGTCTGTCATAGTTGAAGTGTACCTATGATGAACATTACAGGCCTCTCTCATCTTTTTAAGTGGGAGACCTTGCACAATTGGTGGCTGACTAAATGCTTTTTTGCCCCACTGTAACTGTGAGGTCCCTCAGTCAAGTAGTGCATTTCAAGCACAGATTCAAGCACAAAGAACAGGGAGGTTTTCCAATGCCTCGCAAAGAAGAACACCTATTGGTAGATGGGTAAAAAAAAGCTGACACTGAATATCCCTTTGAGCAAGGTGATGTTGTTAATTACTCTTTGGATAGTGTGTCAATACACCCAGTCACTACAAAGATACAGGCATCCTTGCTTACTTAGTTGCTGGAGAGGAAGGAAACCGCTCAGGGATTTTACCATGAGGCCAATTGTGATTTTAAAACAGTTACAGAGATTAACGGCTCTGATAGGAGAAAACTGAGGATGGATCAACAACATTGTAGTTACTCCACAACACTAACCTAAAAGACAGAGTGAAAAGAAGGAACTCTGTATATAATACAAATATTCCAAAATATGCAAGCTGTTTGCAAGGTACTAAAGTAATACTGAAAAAAATGTGGCAAAGAAAATAACTTTTTGTCCTGAATACAAAGCATTATGTTTGGGGCAAATCCAACACAACTGAGTACCATCCGCTTTTCATATCTTCAAGCATGGTGGTGGCTCCATCATGTTATGGACATGCTCGTCATAGGCAAGGGCTAGGGAGTTTTTGGGGGCGAGGGATAAAAATAAATGGAATAGAGCTAAGCACAGGCAAAATTCTAGAGGAAAACCTGTTTCAGTCTGCTTTCCAACAGACACTGGGAGACAAATTCACCTTTCAGCAAGACAATAACCTAAAACACAAATATACACAAGAGTTGCTGACCAAAACAACATTGAATTTTCCTGAGTGGCCTAGTTACAGTTTTGACTTAAATTGGCTTGAAAATCTATGGCAAGACTTGAAAATGGCTGTCTAGTAATGATCAACAACCAATTTAACAGAGTTTGAACACTTTAAAAAATAATAATGGCCAAATATTGTACAATCCAGGTGTGCAAAGCTCCTAGAGACTTACCGAAATAAAATACTTATTATAACACATACTGACTAAGGGGGTTGAATACGTATCTAATCAAGATATACTAGTGTTTTATTTTTCATAAAAACATAAGAATGTCTTTCCACTTTGACATTAAAGAGTATTTTGTGTAGTCCATTGAAAGAAAATACAATTAATACATTTTAATCCCAATTTGTAACACAACAAAATGTGGAATAAGTCAAGGTGTGTAAATACTTTTTGAAGGCACTGTACATAAATAGATGGAAAAGCATTTTAAAAAACCTGTGTGTGTCTGTATCCCAATGGTGATTGCAGTTATACTGCAACACCCCTTTGTCTCTGACATCCGTCTGGCTCTGCTCAAAAGCAACTAGTCTGTGTTACCATGGAGATGATTAACTGTACATCATCATAATGAGGTCACGTGTGTGAGTGATAGATGTTGTTGTCTTGCTTATCCGAAACAAGACGGGGTCAGGGTGATGCTAATGGATGTGATCTGGACAACAACCGCCTCTCTCTCTTTCTCTCTCTAAAATATACAAAACACAAACACATACACACATACGCTTGTCTTGTCAGCCCTCCACAGTGAGCGTGGCTAGATGAGGGTAATCACAGTTAATTAGACAATGTGTGAGTGATAAAGTAAGAGTTACAGGGCTGATCCCATGAGAGACCATCAGGCCATGGTTTGCTCTTCTCTAGCCGTACGACATCACAGAGCTGGGCAGAGCAGCCAGCCAGGGCTGTAATGACAGCCAATTAGGAAGCAGTGCTGGCTGCCACCGTGAGGACAGCTGGTTACCATCGCACAGCTCTAACTGCAGATTAAACACTATACACTGATCTGCTAACTAATTAGCTCTGTGACTTGCGGCGAGTGACACACACACACACACACACGCATGCATGCACACATACACAAACATACACACATATACAGTTGAAGTCGGAAGTTTACATACAACTTAGCCAAATACATTTAAACTCAGTTTTTCACAATATCTGAAATTTAATCCTAGTAAAGATTCCCTCTCTTAAACCAGTTAGGATCACCACATTATTTTAAGAATGTGAAATGTCAGAATAGAGGTAGAGAATTTATTTAAGCTTTTATTTCTTTCATCACATTCCCAGTGGGTCAGAAGTTTACATACACTCAACTAGTATTTGTTAGCATTGCAAATTAAATTGTATAACTTGGGTCAAACGTTTCTGTCACAACTTCCGCCGAAGTTGGTGCTTCTCCTTGTTCAGGCGGCGTTCGGCGGTCGTCGTCACCGGCTTTCTAGCTGCCACGATCTACGTTTCTTTTCTATTTGTTTTGTCATGATTGCACACACCTGGTTCCCATTACGTTATAATTATTTTCCCTATTTAAACCTCTGGTTTTCAATATGTTTTGTGCGTGATTGTTCATTGTTGAGTGTTATTAGACTGCTGTGTTATGGTGTGTTTTCCCTGCGTGGAATTTTATGGTTGTTTCTTTTTGAGTAAAGTACGTTATTTTACTCAGTTCTGTGTCCTGCGCCTGACTCCGTCCTCACCGCTGCACACTGACACTTGACAGGGTGCCAGGGGTTCCTGCTCCAGTTGGAGCTCTACCTGGCAACAGTCCACCCGGCTCCCTTGGGATACGAGAGCGTGTCTGCCCTCATCTGTCTGTCGGGGAAAGCGCTTGAGTGGGCCAACGAATGGGGGCCAACAAATTTTCAGGGTGTAGTGGTGTATATAGATGACATTCTAATATACTCCACTACACACGCCGAGCATGTGTCTCTGGTGCGCAAGGTGCTTGGTCGACTGTTGGAGCATGACCTGTACGTTAAGCCTGAGAAATGCCTGTTCGAGTCAGGGGTGGAGATGGCCAATTACGTACAGCTGAAATGCGGTCATTCTCCGACTCCAACCATAGTAAAGGAGGTGCAGCGGTTCTTAGGGTTTGCCAACTACTACCGGAGGTTTATCCGGGACTTTGGTCAGGTAGCGGCTCCCAATACCTCTTTGCTGAAGGGGGGACCGGTGCATCTGCAGTGGTCAGCTGGGGCGGACAGGGCTTTTGGTCACGTGAAGGCTTTGTTAAACCCCGGCTCCAGTGTTGGCTCATCCTGATCCCTCCTTAACGTTCATAGTAGAGGTGGACGCGTCCGAGGCTGGGATAGGAGCTGTGCTGTCTCAGCGCTCGGGTACGCCACCAAAGCTCCACCCCTGTGAGTTATTTTCAAAGAAGCTCAGCCCGACGGAGCGAAACTATGATGTGGGGGACCGGGAGCTTTTGGCTGTTGTCAAGGCTCTGAAAACATGAAGGCATTGGCTTGAGGGGGCTAAACACCCTTTTCTCATTTGGACTGACCCCCGCAATCTGGAGTACATCCGGGTGGCGAGGAGAATGAAACTCCATCCGCCACTCCCTCCGCCAACCTGTCTCCGTTTCAGTGTGTACTAGGTTATCAGCCGGTCCTGGCACTGTGGCACCTGCAGTGGATGAATGGTTTCGGTGCTCGGAGGAGACGTGGGACGCTGCCCCTGCAACGGGTCATCAGGCGACAGAAGGCAGGCGCCGACCGCCACCGCAGTGAGGCTCCGGTGTATGCACCGGGAGACCGGGTCTGGCTCTCGACCAGAAACCTGCCCCTTCGCCTGCCCTGCCGGAAGCTGGGTCAGCGATTTGTGGGGCCATTTAAAGTCCTGAGGAGACTGAACGAGGTATGTTATAGGTTACAGCTTCCCACTGATTATCGTATTAACTCCTCGTTCCATGTGTCTCTCCTCAGGCCGGTGGTGACTGGTCCGCTCCAGCAGTCTGAGGTGCGGGAGGTTCCCCCATCCCCTCTGGACATCGAGGGGGCCCCGGCGTATGCTGTGCGAGCCATCATGGACTCAAGGCGTCGGGCCTTCAGTACCTCGTGGAGTGGGAGGGGTACGGTCCGGAGAAGAGATGCTGGTGGAGGACAACCTGGACACTTCCTTACTGCAGGAATTTCACCGTCTCCACCCAGATCGCCCTGCGCCTCATCCTCTGGGTCGTCCCGAAGGCCGGTGTTGGCGCGCTGCTGGAGCCACACATCAGGAGGGGGTTACTGTCATGACTTCCACCGAAGTTGGTGCCTCTCCTTGTTCAGGCGGCGTTCGGCGGTCGTCGTCACCGGCTTTCGGGCTGCCACGATTTACGTCTCTTTTTCTATTTGTTTGTCTTGATTGTACACACCTGGTTCCAATTATGTTATAATTATTTTCCCTATTTAACCCTCTGGTTCCCAATATGTTTTGTGCGTGATTGTTCCTTGTTGAGTGTTATTAGACTGCTGTGTAATGGTGTGTTTTCCCTGTGTGGAATTTTATGGTTGTTTCTTTTCGAGTAAAGTACGTTATTTTAATCAGTTCTGTGTCCTGTGCCTGACTTCGTCCTCACAGCTGCACACTGACACTTGACAGTTTCAGGCAGCCTTCCACAAGCTTCCCACAATAAGTTGGGTGAATTTTGGCCCATTTCTCTTGACAGAGCTGGTGTAACTGAGTCAGGTTTGTAGGCCTCCTTGTTCGCACACGCTTTTTCAGTTCTGCCCACACATTTTCTATAGGATTGAGGTCAGGGCTTTGTGATGGCCACTCCAATACCTTGACTTTGTTGTCCTTAAGCCATTTTGCTACAACATTGCAAGTATGCTTGGGGTCATTGTCCATTTGGAAGACCCATTTGCGAGCAAGTTTTAACTTCCTGACTGACGTCTTGAGATGTTGCTTCAATATATCCACATAATTTTCCTGCCTCATGATGCCATCTATTTTGTGAAGTGCACCAGTCCCTCCTGCAGCAAAGCACCCCCACGACATGATGCTGCCACCCTCGTGCTTCACGGTTTGGATGGTGTTCTTTGACTTGCAAGCCTCCCCCTTTTCCCTCCTAACATAACGATGGTCATTATGGCCAAACAGTTCTATTTTTGTTTCATCAAACCAGAGGACATTTCTCCAAAAGTACAGTCTTTGTCCCTATGTGCAGTGTCAAACCGTAGTTTGGCTTTTTATGGTGGTTTTGGAGCAGTGGCTTCTTCCTTGCTGAGCGGCCTTACAGGTTATGTACCCATTTGTACCCTTTTCCTCCAGCATCTTCACAAGATTCTTTGCTGTTGTTTTGGGATCGATTTGCACTTTTCGCACCAAAGTATGTTCATCTCTAGGAAACAGAAGACGTCTCCTTCCTGAGCGGTATGATGGCTGCTTGGTCCCATGATATTTATACTTGCGTACTATGGTTTGTACAGATGAACGTGGTACCTTCAGGCGTTTGGAAATTGCTCCCAAGGATGAAGCAGACTTGTGGAGCTCTACAATTCTTTTCTGAGGTCTTGGCTGATTTCTTTTGATTTTCCCATGATTTCAAGCAAAGAGGCACTGCGTTTGAAGGTAGGCCTTGAAATGCATCCAGAGGTACACCTCCAATTGACTCAGGCTAATTGACATCATTTATCAGAAGCCATGACATCATTTTCTGGAATTTTCCAAGCATTTCAAAGACAAAGATAACTTAGTGTATGTAAACTTCTTACACACTGGAATTGTGATACAGTGAAATTTGTGGAGTGGTTGAAAAACTAGTTTTAATGACTCCAACCTATGTAAACTTCTGACTTCAACTGTACACTCTCTCTCTTTTCCTATTTCTTGAACACAGGACACTGTCCTTCATCTGGTCTCCTTGTTTGTGTGTGTGTGTGTGTGTGTGTGTGTGTGTGTGTGTGTGTGTGTGTGTGTGTGTGTGTGTGTGTGTGTGTGTGTGTGTGTGTGTGTGTGTGTGTGTGTGTGTAAAAGAGAGTGGGGAAATAGTGATGTAGCACAGTCACACAATGACCTTTGAAGAACTAGCTTGAAATTGAAGGACCACTTCAAAAGAGATGCATGAAAAATAGAACACAAAACTATTTTAAACAAACATGACGGTTTCTCTCTTCTTTTGTCCCTTCGTTCCTTCAACCCTCTGCTTCCCTCCCTCTCTCACTACATCTATCCCCCAATATTCTGCCCTCCTACCTCTCCCATCACATTCTCTCTCTCCTTCTTTGCCTCTCTCTCCCCTGGGGTGGATTGGTATGTGTATTGTGATACAAAATGCTTGTGTGTGTGTCCCTGTGATCAGTCTGTTCCCTCCTGATCTGTAGAGGGGTTGGTATAGATGTTGTCTAGATTACAGTATGTGGTGCACATTGTCACGACACAGTCCTCTAGACTTCAACAAGCCGTAGCGTAAAGATTGTGTGTTAAGATAAAGTAGACAGTAGATTGCTTTGGTTAGAGGACTAGTTCTCAAGCTTTTACACGCGGAAGTACACGCACACAAAAGCAAGCACGCACCGACACACACACGAACGTACACTGTGTGTGATGTGATCTGACCTCCTCATGCATTGTGCATCACCCCCGCCCCCCCTCTCTCCAGCGGGAGTGCATGATGACCAGACAGCATCTATCTAACATCAACAGACCTGCTCAGTCTCTCCATCCCTCCCTCCGCTCTTCCACCATCCCCCATCCCTGCATCCCTCCATCCCCAACCCACCACAACCTATTAATGTTACCCTCTCTTTGAAAAGTAGCACAGAGAATAAATGTATTAAATCTGAAATCTTTGCACTTCAATGAGAATCAGGAAATCGTCTGCCCTGTGGGGCGTTGATGGGTGGAAAAGGAGTTGTGTCTGTGCAGATAAATCAGAGAGGCAGCGGGCCGATAAAAGGCCACGCCTGATTGGCTGCGGCTGGGCGATTCTGCTCGGAGTGGCAGAGCAGTGGATGTTGGGAGGTTTGGATATTAAAGCAGTCATCCGTGCAGACATGAACAAGGTCACTCTTCCCCTCGCCCCCCAGATCCTCTCTCTCTCGCTTTCCTTTTTCACACTCACTCCGTCTTTCAGACTTAACCAAAACCACCACTCGCACATACACATCTGCCCCGATCTCTCTCCTTGTCTCATTCTCCCTTTCCTCCCTCCCTTCTCTCTCCTCCTTTTCAGTCAACCTCTCTTTCACACATACGTGACACCTTTTCTCTCATTGTTACTCGAATCCTCCATCTCTCATTCTTTCACTCTCCCTCTCCCTCTCTCTCTGTACATTGTATGTTTTATGTGAACCCCAGGAAGAGTAGCTGCTGGATGTGTAGTAGCTAATGGTATGCTAATCAAGGGTTGGAACCAGTTCACGAAACAGAATCAGAAACCATTAAAGAACAAAATTATTTGAGGAACAGAACCGGCACAGAAAACGAAAGGGGGCTATACTGTTCTGGAACAGAACTATAATTTTTAAAGCAGGGGAAACGGTTAATGATGTTATTTTAACGTTCCGGGCAATTTTGTCCAACAAAAATAGCAATAAACCGCCTCTTTCCAGCGTCTGCCTGCCGGATAGAAATCTTTGTAAGGCTGCACAGAAATTCACAGAAATTCACACAACTATCTGCCCCTCCCCTCTGAAGCACGTCTCTATAGCCTGATGACAACGTAACCTTCTAAAGGGTAATTCAGAAATTAGTGAGAGATGGTTAATTAGAGAATAATGGATTTACTTTTTCAATGCTAGTTAAAGATACTAAAGATACTATAGTTAACACATTTCACAATAACTACAAAAAGGTAAGATGTGTTTTTAATTCAAGTGCTGCTCTGCACACACAAGCTTGTTAGCTAGCTAGCTGCCTAGCAAACGTTTGCTTTGGTCCAACGTTAAACCAATTCGGAAGTTCAAAATCATTCAAAGTTCCTCCATAGAAGCGGCTTCTTTGTAGATATCATTCTGTGGGCCTAATTCAGATAATGCATGTCATAACAAGATGCCCAGCACTTCAAGGCAATCTTGCTTATCCTCTCTCACTGTTTCCTCACCCTCAAAATATCAGTTGCATCTCATGCCCTACACTGTGTCTGGCAAGCACGGTGTGAGGGTTTGACTTTCATCATAATTAAACTATGCGGTTACAGCAAAATACAATTTGATTTTAATTACTTTTCTATACATATTAAATCGCAAGCTGCTCTATCTGGAATGATTGAAGTAATTTAAAGTTGAGCTAAAGATTTAAAAAGGAACCGAAAGGAACAATATAAACCAGTACTTTGTTTTGGTTCGAACCGGTTTAGAACTTTATTTTGCTGGTTAGAACAAAAACAATAGTTATTTTCAGAACAAAACAATTAGAAACTAATATTGGGTCCACCTTGCCATGCTAATAAACTAAACTAAACTGTCTCTCGCTCCCCCTGCCTAGTGCTTGGCCCGCTAAATAAATTATATCTGACAATCCCACAAATGGCTGCCACATGCCTCCCTAATCAGCCAGAGACCAAGAGAAGAGCCTCAGCAGCCAACACACACATGCACACTCTCTCTCTCTCACACACACACACATACACTTAAAATTATACACACACAAAAAAATACATAAACAGGTTGGGTGATTGTGGAGGCCAGGTCATCTGATACAGCACTCCATCACTCTCCTTCTTGGTCAAATATCCCTTACACAGCCTGGAGGTGTGTTGGGTCATTGTCCTGTTGAAAAACAAATGATAGTCCCACTAAGCGCAAACCAGATGGGATGGCGTATCACTGCAGAATGCTGCGGTAGCCATGCTGGTTTGGTGTGCCTTGAATTTTAAATAAATCACAGACAGTGTCACAAAGCAAAGCACCCCCACACCATCACACATCCTCCTCCATGCTTCACTGTGGGAACCACACATTCAGAGATCATCCGTTCACCTACTCTGCATCTCAAACAAAGACATGCCGGTTGAAACCAGAAATCTCAAATTTGGACAGATGACCAAAGGACAGATGACCAAAGGACACAAGCAATGGAGCCTAATGTCCATTGTTCGTGTTTCTTGGCTCAAGCAAGTTTCTTCTTCTTATTGGTGTCCTTTAGTAGCGGTTTCTTTGCAACAATTCGACCATGAAGCCCTGATTCAAGCAGCCTCCTCTGAACAGTGGATGTTGAGATGTGTCTGTTACTTGAACTCTGTGAAGAATTTATTTGGGCAGCAAATTCTGAGGCTGGTAACTCTAACTCATCCTCTGCAGCAGAGGTAACTCTGGGTCTTCCTTTCCTGTGGAGGTTCTCGTGAGAACTTTAAAAGTTCTTGAAATGTTCCAGATTGACTGATGTTCATGTCTTAAAGTAATGATGGACTGTCATTTCTCTTTGCTTATTTGAGCTATTCTTTCCATAATATGGACTTGGTATTTTACCAAATAGGGCTATCGTCAATATACCACTCCCACCTTGTCACAGCACAATTGATTGACTCAAATCCATTAAGAAGGAAAGAAATTCCACAAATTAGCATTTAACAAGGTACACCTGTTAATTTAAATGCGTTCCAGGTGACTATCTCATGAAGCTGGTTGAGGGAATGCCAAGAGTGGGCAAAGCTGTCATCAAGGCAAAGGGTGGCTATTTGAAGAATATCTGAATAATGAATAATATATGGCTATATATTGAAAATATATTTTGATTTGTTTAACACTTTTTTGATTACTACATGATTCTTTGTGTTATTTCATCGTTTTGATGTCTTCACTATTATTCTACAATGTGGAAAATAGTAAAAATAAAGAAAACCCTTGAATGTGTAGGTGTCCACATTTTTGAATGGTACTATATATTTTTTTATTAATCTTTAGAAATAAATATGTATACACAAATGGAATCATGTAGTAACCAAAGAATATGTTGTAACCAAATATATGTGATATTTGAGACTCTTCAAAGTATCCAACCTTTGCCTTGATGAGAGCTTTTCACACTCTTGACATTCAAAATCAAATCAAATCAAATTTTATTTGTCACATACACATGGTTAGCAGATGTTAATGTGAGTGTAGCGAAATGCTTGTGCTTCTAGTTTCGACCATGCAGTAATATCTAACAAGTTGTCTAACCTAACAATTTCACAACAACTACCTTACACACACAAGTGTAAAGGAATGGATAAGAATATGTACATAAAAATATATGAATGAGCGATGGCCGAACGGCATTGGCAAGATGCAGTAGATGGTATAGAGTACAGTACATAAATATGAGATGAGTAATGTAGGGTATGTAAACATTATATAAAGTGGCATTGTTTAAAGTGGCTAGTGATATATTTATTACATCAATTTTTCATTATTAAAGTGGCTAGAGATGTGTCAGTATGTTGGCAGCAGCCACTCAATGTTAGTGAGACTGTTTAACCGTCTGATGGCCTTGAGATAGAAGCTGTTGTTTAGTCTCTCAGTCCCCGCTTTGATGCACCTGTACTGACCTCGCCTTCTGGATGATAGAGGGGTGAACAGGCAGTGGCTCGGGTAGTTGTTACATACCCTCACCACCTGGGGGCGGCCCGTCAGGAAGTACAGGACCCAGTTGCACAGGGCGGAGTTGAGACCCAGGGTCTCGAGCTTAATGATGAGTTTGGAGGGTACTATGGTGTTAAATGCTGAGCTGTAGTCGATGAACAGCATTCTTACATAGGTATTCCTCTTGTACAGATGGGTTAGGGCAGTGTTCAGTGTGATTGCGATTGCGTCGTCTGTGGACCTATTGGGGCGGTAAGCAAATTGGAGTGTGTCTAGGGTGTCAGGTAGGGTGGAGGTGATATGGTTCTTGACTAGTCTCTCAAAGCACTTCATGATGATGAAAGTCATAAAGCTCAGTTACCTTTCTTGGGAACAGGAACAATGGTGGCCCTCTTGAAGCATGTGGGAACAGCAGACTGGGATAAGGATTGATTGAATCCGTAAACACACCAGCCAACTGGTCTGCGCATGCTCTGAGGATGCGGCTGGCGATGCCGTCTGGGCCGGCAGCCTTGCGAGGATTAACACGTTTAAATGTTTGGCTGCAGTGAAGGAGAGCCCGCATGCTTTGGTAGCGGGCTGTGTCAGTGGCACTATATTGTAAAGAAGTTGTTTGTCTGGGAGCAAGACATCGTGGTCCGCGACGGGGCTGGTTTTCCTGTTGTAGTCCGTGAGTGACTGTAGACCCTGCCACATACCTCTCGTGTCTCTACTTTGTCTCTATACTGATGCTTATAGCTTGTTTGATTGCCTTGCGGAGGGAATAGCTACACTGTTTTGTATTCGGTCATGTTTCCGGTCACCTTGTCCTGATTAAAAGCAGTGGTTCGCGCTTTCAGTTTTGCGCGAAAACTGCCATCAATCCACGGTTTCTGGTTGGGGAATGTTTTAATAGATGCTGTGGGTACAACATCACCGATGCACTTGCTAATAAACTCGCTCACCGAATCAGCATATTCATCAATGTTTTTGTCAGACGCTCTGCGGAACATATCTCTGTCCACGTGATCGAAGCAATCTTGAAGAGTGGAATCCGATTGGTCAGACCAGCGCTGAACAGACCTGAGCACAGGCGCTTCCTGTTTTAGTTTCTGTCTATAGGCTGGGAGCAACAAAATGGAATCATGGTCAGATTTTCCGAAAGGAGGGCGGGCGAGGGCTTTATATGTGTCGCAGAAGTTAGAATAACAATGATCAATGCCAGCCCGGGTCGCGCATTCGATATTCTGATACAATTTAGGGAGTCTTGTTTTCAGATTAGCCTTGTTAAAATCCCCAGCTACAATAAATGCAGCCTCAGGATATGTGGTTTCCAGTTTACATAGAGTCAAATGAAGTTCTTTCAGGGCCGTCGATGTGTCTGCTTGGGGGGGATATACACAACTGTGATTATGATCGAAGAGAATTCTCTTGGTAGATAATGCGGTCGGCATTTGATTGTAAGGAATTCTAGGTCAGGTGAACAAAAGGACTTGAGTTGCTGTATGTTGTTATGATCACAGCACGTCTTGTTAATCGTAAGGCATACACCCCCGCCCTTCTTCTTACCAAAGAGATGTTTGTTTCTGTCGGCGGGATGCGTGAAGAAGCCAGGTGGCTGTACCAACTCTGATAACATATCCCAAGTGAGCCATGTTTCCTTGAAACAAAGAACGTTACAATCTCCGATGTCTTTCTGGAAGGAAACCCTTGCTCGGATTTCATCTACCTTGTTGTCAAGAAACTGGACATTGGCAAGTAGTATGCTCGGGAGCGGTGCGCGATGTGCCCGTCTACGGAGCCTGACCAGAAGACTGCTCCGTTTGCCCCTTCTGCAGCGCCGTTGTTTTGGGTTGCCGGCTGGGATCCGATCCATTGTCCTGG
The DNA here is from genome assembly GCF_045791955.1 of Oncorhynchus clarkii lewisi. NCBI lineage: Eukaryota > Metazoa > Chordata > Actinopteri > Salmoniformes > Salmonidae > Oncorhynchus > Oncorhynchus clarkii. The sequence goes on along the minus strand of NC_092176.1, from coordinate 643,589 downwards.
GTGGTGGACCAAACAGAAGATCCGCTTCGGGAAAGTCGTATTCCTGGTCGTAATGTTAGTGAGTTGACGTTGCTCTTATATCCAATAGTTCCTCCCGTCTGTATGTAATAAAACTTAAGATTTCCTGGGGTAACAATGTAAGAAATAACACATAAAAAAACTAAATACTGCATAGTTTCCTAAGAACGCGAAGCGAGGAGGCCATCTCTGTCAGTGCCGGAACCAGCAACATGAGGTAGTCACCTGAAATGCATTTGAATTAACAGGTGTATTTGTATTTATTATGGATCCCCATAATCCTGCCAAAGCAGCAGCTACTCTACCTGGGGTCCAGCAAAATTAATAAAGGCAGTAATTACCATTTTAAATACACTGCTCAAAAAAATAAAGGGAACACTAAAATAACACATCCTAGATCTGAATGAATTACATATTCTTATTAAATACTTTTTTCATCTACAAAATAGCTTCCAATACTCTACTCAGCAAAACTGGATGCATTTATCACAGTGCCATCCGTTTTGTTACTAAAGCACGTTATACCACCCACCCCGGCGACCTGTATGCTCTAGTCGGCTGGCCCTCGCTACATATTCGTCGCCAGACCCACTGGCTCCAGGTCATCTATAAGTCTATGCTAGGTAAAGCTCCTCCTTATCTCAGCTCACTGGTCACGATAACAACACCCACCCGTAGCACGTGCTCCAGCAGCTACAGTGCCTTGCGAAAGTATTCGGCCCCCTTGAACTTTGCGACCTTTTGCCACATTTCAGGCTTCAAACATAAAGATATAAAACTGTATTTTTTTGTGAAGAATCAACAACAAGTGGGACACAATCATGAAGTGGAACGACATTTATTGGATATTTCAAACTTTTTTAACAAATCAAAAACGAAAAAATTGGGCGTGCAAAATTATTCAGCCCCCTTAAATTAATACTTTGTAGCGCCACCTTTTGCTGCGATTACAGCTGTAAGTCGCTTGGGGTATGTCTATCAGTTTTGCACATCGAGAGACTGAAATTTTTTCCCATTCCTCCTTGGAACAGCTCGAGCTCAGTGAGGTTGGATGGAGAGCATTTGTGAACAGCAGTTTTCAGTTCTTTCCACAGATTCTCGATTGGATTCAGGTCTGGACTTTGACTTGGCCATTCTAACACCTGGATATGTTTATTTTTGAACCATTCCATTGTAGATTTTGCTTTATGTTTTGGATCATTGTCTTGTTGGAAGACAAATCTCCGTCCCAGTCTCAGGTCTTTTGCAGACTCCATCAGGTTTTCTTCCAGAATGGTCCTGTATTTGGCTCCATCAATCTTCCCATTAATTTTAACCATCTTCCCTGTCCCTGCTGAAGAAAAGCAGGCCCAAACCATGATGCTGCCACCACCATGTTTGACAGTGGGGATGGTGTGTTCAGCTGTGTTGCTTTTACGCCAAACATGACGTTTTGCATTGTTGCCAAAAAGTTCAATTTTGGTTTCATCTGACCAGAGCACCTTCTTCCACATGTTTGGTGTGTCTCCCAGGTGGCTTGTGGCAAACTTTAAACAACACTTTTTATGGATATCTTTAAGAAATGGCTTTCTTCTTGCCACTCTTCCATAAAGGCCAGATTTGTGCAATATACGACTGATTGTTGTCCTATGGACAGAGTCTCCCACCTCAGCTGTAGATCTCTGCAGTTCATCCAGAGTGATCATGGGCCTCTTGGCTGCATCTCTGATCAGTCTTCTCCTTGTATGAGCTGAAAGTTTAGAGGGACGGCCAGGTCTTGGTAGATTTGCAGTGGTCTGATACTCCTTCCATTTCAATATTATCGCTTGTACAGTGCTTCTTGGGATGTTGAAAGCTTGGGAAATCTTTTTGTATCCAAATCCGGCTTTAAACTTCTTCACAACAGTATCTCGGACCTGCCTGGTGTGTTCCTTGTTCTTCATGATGCTCTCTGCGCTTTTAACGGACCTCTGAGACTATCACAGTGCAGGTGCATTTATACGGAGACTTGATTACACACAGGTGGATTGTATTTATCATCATTAGTCATTTAGGTCAACATTGGTTCATTCAGAGATCCTCACTGAACTTCTGGAGAGAGTTTGCTGCACTGAAAGTAAAGGGGCTGAATAATTTTGCACGCCCAATTTTTCAGTTTTTGATTTGTTAAAAAAGTTTGAAATATCCAATAAATGTTGTTCCACTTCATGATTGTGTCCCACTTGTTGTTGATTATTCACAAAAAAATACAGTTTTATATCTTTATGTTTGAAGCCTGAAATGTGGCAAAAGGTCGCAAAGTTCAAGGGGGCCGAATACTTTCGCAAGGCACTGTATATCTCACTGGTCATTCCCAAAGCCAACACCTCCTTTGGCCGCCTTTCCTTCCAGTTCTCTGCTGCTAGTGACTGGAACGAATTGCAAAAATCGCTGAAGGTGGAGACTTATATTTCCATCACTAACTTTAAGCATCAGCTATCTGAGCAGCTAACCGATCGCTGCAGCTGTACATAGTCTATCTGTAAATAGCCCACTCAATCTACCTACCTCATCCCAATATTGTTTTTATTTACTTGTCTGCTCTTTTACACACCAGTATCTTTACTTGCACATCATCATCTGCTCATCTATCACTTCAGTGTTAATCTGCTAAACTGTGAATAACGACGCTACTATGGCCTATTTATTGCCTACCTCCTCACCTCGCTATTTGCACACACTGTATACAGACTTTCTTTTTTCTGTACGCTTGTTTATTCCATGTTTAACTGTGTTGTTGTTTGTGTCGCACTGCTTTGCTTTATCTTGGCCAGGTCGCAGTTGTAAATGAGAACTTGTTCTCAACTAGTCTACCTGGTTAAATAAAGGTGAAATAAAAAAAATTAAAAAGGAAGAAAAAAAAATAAAAAGTAAAACCCTTGAATGAGTAGGTGTGTCCAAACTTTTGACTGATACTGTATATTAGTTTGTGTTGTTGCTGTGCTGTTTTCAGTGCAACTCTGTTCGTAGATAATCCTGTAATAATGTGACCACACACACCATAAACCCCAGTGGGAGAGAGAGAGTGAGACAGAGATCAAACACATGCGGTCACATTAAAATTAGGGTCAGTCTTTTTCATCATAAAATACAATAAAGCAGCTCTTACACAACACACACTTAACACTGCTTGTCCACCACACACCAAGTCAGTATTCAACGTCCATCCATGTCCGATGACATTGGGAGATGAAGTGGAAACCGGCCACTAGGGGGCAACCGTGAGCGCTGTTACCTTCAAGTAGGTTTCAGTTTTGCTAGGGTGTTGTACACAGGGATTGTGGATAGGCAACAGCATCTGCCTCTGATTCCTAAGGTAGCAATAGGAGTTGTTTTCAATATGTTTTAAGCCTATCCCAAACGTTAACCATTCGGATTTAATGCATCATCTTAAGAATTTGGAGGTAATGCCTGACCTTAACACACAGACGAGACGTGTCGATGTGGTCACAGTTTGGAAAAATAATTCCCTGTGGGTTCTTTGTTAGGGGCAAATAGGCCCACCCACAAAAAATAAATGAAACATGCATGCACACAAACACACACACACACACACACACACACACACACACAAACAAACAAACATGCACAAAATGTATTACAGCTCTCACAACGTCCCATTATAAGAAGCTTTAATGAGCCTTAATCATCCTGTAAGAGAGCATGTGTCAGCCGCCTGACTTGCTGATATGTTAATATATTGTTTCCAGTGACTATACAGAATGGGACATATTCCATCTTATCCAAATCCACACAACTACATCACACCTGAAGGATGAAGCAATCTTATTGTGTCTTGGTCCAGCTGAAGTAAAAGGGAGGAAACCGAGTTGTCATGCTCTTAGGGTGACTTTATGGTTTCATTAGAGCCCAAAATCACCCAGAGTCCACCCACTCACACACAAACACACACACAAACACACACTGAGCCCCCTGTGTAAAGCTGTTTCAGATTACTCCAGTCACACACAGCATTTAATGTGTAAACAGCAGGAGCAGCCATCCTCTCAGCAACTGAGCTGCTTTGTTCTCTAACGTAAAATCTCGTTTTAACTACCCTAAAGGTGATAGAGATCAATACAGTACACACACTAATATTTATCTAATATTTGATTGATTGATTTATAAACGTTATGCTACAAAAAAATAAATAACATACAGTTTGGATTAGTTTATACATCTGTTAGTAATTGTATTTATTTCACCTGTGGTTCCAGTTTAGATGATTGAGGTAGTCTTAATATTCAATCTTTCCTACCCTGGCAGTTATTCTGAATGCAGGTTGCGGGTGATTAACAATTACACTTGTTGGATATCCTAACTCTGGCTGGATTCCAATAGGAATTACACATCACTTTGCAAGCCAGTATAATGTGACTTGCAGGCCTGATGTGGCCTGTAAACCAGGAGATTCCTAACACTACTGTGTTAAGGTATAACTAGGCCCTGAAAGAAAGACATTATTATATATGTAATGTATTATCAGAAATTATGACATTTTAAAGGCTAATAAGGCTAACGGAAATGTTCATAGAGGGTTCTAGGATGAACCCTCCAAAGACAAAAGGGTTCTCGGTAGAACCCTTCACAGATGGTTCTAGGAAAAAGCATATACATGGAGTTATTTGAAGAACCCTTCTTTAGAGGGTTATAGATAGAACCCTCTGCAAAGGGTTCTACCCAGCACCAAAAAGGGTTCCCCTATGACACATATGTCAGAGTCAAGGCCCGCGGGCCACATCCGGCCCGCAAGAAGGTTTTTTACGGCCCCTGGGATGATCTTGATTTATTATTAGAACCGGCCCGCAGCAAGCCGGCAGCCCGCAGATCTTTTACACGCACCAATACTACATTTCCCACAATGCAAAGGTGACGCACCGAGCAGTAGGCTGCTTCATTTCAATATTTATTGGCACAGCAGTCGTCAGCATCACAGTAAAATTAACTTTCAGATACCCATCAAAAATGGCAAAACGGAAGGTGGATACTGAGAACCGGGGGTTTCAAACAAGGTGGGAGTCGGAGTATATGTTCACGAAGGTAGCTGGAAAACCTGTGTGTCTTCTGTGTGGAGAAAGTGTGGCGGTACTGAAAGAGTATAATCTGAGACGACATTATGAAACGAAACACGCGGACAAAAACAAGAATATGGACATGGAACAAAGGCTACAAAAGGCAGAGGAATTAAAACGAGGCCTCAAATCTCGACAGGCTCTGTTCAAAAAAGCCAAATCACAAGGCCAGGCTGCTGTCAAGGCCAGTTTTATTTTGGCAGAAGAGATCGCTAAATCAGCCCGGCCATTTACGGAGGGGGATTTCATCAAAAACTGCATGATTAAAGTTTGTGACGAAGTTTGCCCAGAAAAAAGGCAACTCTTTTTAAATGTGAGTCTGAGCAGAAACACCATTGCCGAGAGAGTAGACCAGTTGTCCATCAATCTAAAAGAGCAGCTTGTGAAAAAGGGAAAAGATTTTATTGCATATTCCTTGGCTGTGGATGAGAGCACCGACATTTCTGACATTGCCCAGTTGTCAATTTTCATCCGCGGAGTGGACTCCAACCTAAGCGTGACAGAGGAGTTTTTGGCTTTACGTCCTATGCATGGCACAACTACGGGGCATGATTTGTATGAAGAGGTGTCAAGATGTGTAAATGAGATGGAGCTGCCTTGGGAAAAACTCGTGGGTTTGACAACCGACGGAGCACCTGCGATGTGTGGACACAGGAGCGGACTGGTGGCGAAGATACGGGAAAAGATGCAAGAGGAAAACGCGACAGGTGAGCTGACAGCTTATCATTGTATCATACACCAGGAAGCGTTGTGCGGTAAAGCCTTGAAAATGGAGCATGTAATGAGCATCATCACGCGCACAGTTAACTTTATCAGAGCCAAAGGTTTGAATCACCGCCAGTTCAAGGCATTTCTGACGGAGTTAGAAACGGAGCATGGTGATTTGCCTTATCACACAGAGGTGCGATGGCTAAGCCAGGGAAAGGTGCTTCAAAGATGTTTCGAGCTTCGTGAGGAGATTTGTCTGTTCTTGGACAGCAAAGGGAAAGACACAACACAACTCCGAGACGAAATGTTTCTGTGTGAAATGGCTTTTCTGTGTGACATTACGAGTCATCTGAATGCAATAAACTTGCAGCTGCAGGGTCGGGATCGTGTCATCTCTGATATGTACAGTACAGTGAAGGCATTTAAAACCAAACTGACTCTGTGGGAGACGCAGATGCGGAAAGAAAATTTGAGCCACTTTCCCAGCTGCCAGACCATGAAAGAGAAGCTCTCTACCAGTGCGTTCCCGAGCACACAGTTGGCTGATAAAATAGGTATGCTTGCCGCTGACTTTCGACGCCGATTTGCTGACTTTGAAGCACAAAAAAGCAGGTTGGAACTGCTCGGTAACCCATTTGCTGTTGACGTGGAAAGCTCACCACCAAACCTCCAAATGGAGTTGATTGACCTCCAATGCAATGATGCACTGAGGGCAAAATATGCGGCAGTGGGTGCTGCGGAGTTCGCCCGTTTCCTCCCCGGCACAATGCCCCAGCTGCGCATCCAGGCTGCTCAAACGTTGTCTATGTTTGGCAGCACATACCTGTGTGAACAACTGTTTTCTTTGATGAACCTGAACAAAACATCACACAGAAGTCGACTTACTGCTGAACACCTCCACTCAATTCTGAGGATTTCTTCAGCTCAGAGCCTTACCCCGAACATTGATGAACTTGTGGAAAAGATGGGACACCACCAAGTATCACCCTCAACCTCAAACAAGTGAACATTACTGTGCAATCACATATTTAGAGTTTTTACTCAGTTCAAGTTTAAAAGTTAAAATGTAATATTTGTTTTCACTGCATGTTACTTCTCCTTAAACAAAGTGTTGTTTTTGATTAATAGATTTTTGCACTTTATTTTTTTGTATTTCAATCCAATTATATTTTAAAAATATTTCAGTTGAGTGGATGATAGAAAATTGCTATTATTGTTTTTTCTTTGAAGTAAATTTAGCCCATTTTTGCTAAAATAGAAAATATAGTCCACTGATGGTGCCTTGAATACCGGTTTCTTTCATTTAATGTTCATGTTATGGGGATATTTATATAAAGGAAATTTGTCTTTTGTGTCTGTTGAAAATTAAAGATTACTGACAGAGCCATAAGAAAATATTGCTTTATTTATCTGATCATATTGTAATATATTTGTTAGGTTTTCAGTAGGTTCAATTAGGTTCACTAGACTATATGCGTCATTTAAAAATTTTTCAATGAACATTCGAACAGTCCGGCCCTCGTCTTGTAGCTGATTTTTTTATTTGGCCCTCCGTCCATTTGACTTTGACACCCCTGCCCTATGAGGACAAACTGAAGAACCGTGTCTGGTTCTACTTAGCACCTTTTTTTCTAAGAATGCACTGCAACTCGCTGTGGACTGGGCTCGCCGCTTGTGCCATCAAACCCCTGCAACTTATCCAGAAATCCGCATCCCATCTGGTTTTCAACCTTCCCAGGTTCTCCCATGTCAACCTGCTCCTCCGCACATGCCAATGGGTTCCAGATGAAGCTAGCATCCACTACAAGACCATTGTACTTACCTATGGAGCAGGAAGAGGAACTGCCCTTCCCTACCTTCAGGCTTTGCTCAAACCCTACACCCCAACCCGAGTACTTCGTTCTGCCACACACATTGTTCTGATGCTTTCAACATTTCACCCCTCCATCAGATTTGGGGTGTATTCACTAGGAACCAAACAGAATCAGAGGGCCGAAACATGGAGGGACCTATACCTAAACTTGTCCAATAAGAAACTCTCGTTTTGTGTTCCAAAACGTTTTACTATGGTTTGCTACGGTGTGCACTAAAGAATGCACCAGATAACTTGCCCCCAGTTACCCTGGACACACAGGGTTATGGTCAAGATTAGGATAGGGGTTGAAGGGGGGCATTAGGTGGTTCAAGGTGCCTTGAAAACCTATTTTGCCCAAGACTGATAACCGCTGATCATCAATTCACAGCCAATGCTCTCCTCTGGCATAGTAGGCTGTAATTCGATTTCACAAATCCTCAGCACAGAGGGTTTATTGAGTGGAGATCGGTCTTAGCATGCGCTGACATGCACATGACTGCATTTCAATTCAGAGCCAAAGAGACTGGCTAATCAGAACTAGATCATCATAGTCATGATCTGTCATGATTGATCATTGAAGTCAAACTGAGACGTTTCTTAGAAAGGCTTGTTTATCTTAAACTTATGTCACGTGTGCTCCCTCTCCGGCCTCTAGGTCACCAGGCTGCTCGTTAGGGCGCACACCTATCACCAGCGTTCGCGGACTCCATCACCTCCTTGATTATCTACCCTTTATATGTCACTCCCTTTGGTTTCTTCCCCAGTCATCATTGTTTCTGTTTCATGTCGGTGTGCTGTTTGTTTTCTTGTTTTGTTCATTTATTTATTAAATGTATTCACTCCCTGAACTTGCTTCCCGACTCTGAGTATATCGTTACATGTTATCTGGGAAAAGAGCTCGGAATTCCTGCGAGACGATAGTAGTATTTGAATCATGAGTCTATTAATGTATCTTCTGTAAAAATGCATACCACAGTTCCACATCAAGGAATGTGTGTGTGTGCACATGTGTTTGTCTCACTTCTATGAGCATATGTTTGTTATAACACCACCAGATGCATCTCTTTACTGATTGGCTCATTTTATCCAGTTGGGACCAGGGAACAACCCCTTTCTGAGACGAGCCCAAGTGCCAGCCCCAAACCAGAACAACCATTTAGCATAAGCTGAATATTAGATAAAGGCCAGTAGCATAAGATGAATGACACAAGTAGTCATATGTGCACGACTGGTAGTTTGAATAAGTAAAACATAAGGGCAAATTAGAATGAGCTACTGTAAATAGTGGATCTAAACAACATGACCTAGAGAGTATGATGTCATATACTGTAGTAAACACAATGCATGAAGTGTGTGTGTGTGTGATCCCTCTTGCAAGCTAAGGTCACACAGACATTCATATGTAAACAAACATATACACTAAACAAATATATAAATGCAACATGCAAGAATTTCAAATATTTTAATGAGTTAAATTTCACTTAAGGTAATCAGTCAATTAAAATAAATTCATTAGGCCCTAATCTATGGATTTCATCTGACTAGGAATACAAATATGCATCTGTTGGTCACAGATAACTTTAAAAAAAGGGGTGTGGATCAGAAAACCAGTGCGTGACCACCATATGCCTCATGCAGCGCGACACATCTCCTTCGCAAAGAGTTGATCAGGCTGTTGATTGTGGCCTGTGGAATGGAAAGAATTGGGCCCATTCTCCCTGCCGGTCCTAACAGTGACTCCTCAGGAACCTCCCCAGCTCCTGGTTCATCCTCTCCACCTGCCCGTTGGACTGAGGCCTATACCCGGAAGTGAGGCTGACAGTGACCCCGAGCTTCTCCATAAAGGCTCTCCATACCCATGATGTGAATTGGGGGCCACGGTCAGAGACGATGTCCTCCGGAAGGCCATAATGCCAGAAGACCTGCTGGAATAGTGCCTCTGCGACCTAGAGAACAGTAGGGAGTCCAGAGAGGGATACAACAACGGAATTTGGAAAATCTATCCACAACAACCAAAATGGTGGTGAAACCGTCAGAGGTGGGGAGATCAGTAACAAAGTCAGTGGATAGATGAGACCAGGGATGAGGAGGCACAGGAAGGGGAAGGAGTTTCCCTGCTGGAGCGTTATAGGGGGATTTGGTTTGGGCACATATGGAACAGGAGTTAATGGGTACGGGCTCCAAATAAAACATAGTAACCCCTTTATTGTGGTTGGGACCGGCCGCATCCACTTTCTTGACGTCCATCCTCACTCCCTGCGCACTGATTTGGTAGCCTAGGAAGGAGACAGCCTTCTGATAAAACTGGAACTTCTCAGCATTGACGAACAGGTGATTAACCACAAGGCATTCCAGGACTGCTCAAATGTGAGCGATGTGATCCTCCAAATTCCGGGAAAACTGATGGAGCATTGGCTAAGCCAAATGGCATCACCAAGTATTCGTAGTGACCAGACATCGTGCTAAAAGCTGTCTTCCATTCACCCCCCTCCTGGATGCGGATGATTTGAATGCACTCCGCAGGTCCAGTTTGGTAAAGAACCGGGCCCCGTGGAGCTGTTAGATCGCTGCCGGCACCAACGAGGGAAGGTAACGGTACTTAGTGGTGATTTCATTTAGTCTTCTGTAATCAATACATGGTCGTGGAAGTAACCCTCCATCCTTCTTAGGCACGAAGAAGAAACCAGCCGACGCAGGAGAAGTGGACGTGCGGATGAAACCTTGTTGGAGTGCCTCTTGGATGTGCTCCTCCATGGCCTGGGTCCTAGTGGCCGATTATCGAGGGCTTGAATCGGGAAAGGAGAGGAGAGAGGGTATGATATGATGTTAAGATATTCAAGGATCTGGTCAATAAAGTTCCCTGCAGCACCACTAACACTGTAGACACAGTATATGAGGGACAGTCAACTGGTGTGATGGACACTAAAAAGAGTTTAGCAGAAAGTGATGAAGAGGGAATACTCACTCCTGCCCCAGGAGGTGGAAGATCACTTGACCATCCCTCTGCTCTCGTGGATCCCGGGTTGGGAAGTACTGGACAATGCTGGAGCTGGTGCCCTCCTTGACCACAATAAAGACAGAGCCCCAGCTGTCTCCATCTGTGTCTCTCTGCCGCGGGAAAGCGTGTGACTCTTACCTCCATGGGTTTAGGCTCTGATTCAGTGTTCACTGAGGAAGGGAGAGAAGCGATGAGAGTACTGACTCTCCCGAAGTAGGTTATCCAGGCAGATGGCCATCGCAATGAATGCGTCCATGGACAGGTTGTTGTCACGACAGACCAGTTCCGTCTAGACCTCCTCTCGCAGACCTCTTCTGAATAGAGTACGTAGCACCGGCTCATTCCATCCACTGGATGCTGTTACTGTCCGGAAGGTGACTGCGTACTAGACAGCCGTTTGGTCCCCCTGCCGTAATTGGAGTAGGCGCTCACCCCCTTCTCTGCCCTCCGGTGGATGATCAAAAATACATTTGAACAGAGCCATGAACACTTCATATGAATCTAGCTCCTCCTCTCCTCTCACCCAGGTGGCCGTGGCCCATTCCAACACCCCCCACCCACCCATTCAGCAGAGAAATAACCATGGCAACCTTGTATTTGTATTTATTATGGATCCCCATTGCATCATCAGGGTTTCAAATGTGGGGCAAGACACATCAGTTGACCATTGGCCAAGGCAGCAGCTACTCTTTCTGGCGTCCAGCAAAATTAAGGCAGTTTTTACCATTTTAAAAACATTACAATACATTCACAGACTGTGTGCCCTCAGGCCCCTACTCCAGCACTACCACATAAATACAGTACAAAATCCATGTGTACGTGTCTGTATAGTGTGTATGCTATCTTGTGTGTGTGGATGCATGTGTCTGTGCCTATGTTTGTGTTGCTCCACAGTCCCCTCTGGTCCATAAAGTGTTTTTTCATCTGTTTTTTAAATCAAATTTGACTGCTTGCATGAGTTACTTGATGTGGAATAGAGTTCCATGCAGTCATGGCTCTATTTAGTACTGTGCACATTCCATAGTCTGTTCTGGACTTGGGGACTGTGAAGAGACCTCTTGTGGCATGTCTTGTGGGGTATGCATGTGTGTCTGAGACAGACAGCTCGGTGCATTCAACATGTCAATACCTCTCATAAATACAACCAGTGAATCTGGTCAATCTTTCCTCCACTTTGAGCCAGGAGAGATTGACATGCATATTATTAATATTAGCTCTCTTTGTACATCCAAAGGCAAGCCGTGCTGCCCTGTTAGTGAGTGATTTTTCCCAAATACAATGCTTTTAGTTTTAGAAATATTTAGGACTAACTTATTCCTTGCCACCCACTCTTAAACTAACTGCAACTCTTTGTTAAGTGTTGCAGTCATTTCAGTCGCTGTAGTAGCTGACAGGTATAGTGTTGAGTCATCCCTTTATACATAGACACTCTGGCTTTCCTCAAGTCCAGGGGCAATTCATTTGTAAAGATTGAAAAAGTAGTGGGCCCAGACAGCTGCCTTGGGGAATTCCTGATTCGACCAGGATTATGTTGGAGAGGCTTCCATTAAAGAACACCCTTTGTGTTCTGTTAGACAGGTAGCTCTTTATCCACAATATAGCAGCGGGTGTAAAACCATAACACATGCATTTTGCCAGCAGTGGACTATGATCGATAATGTCAAATGCCTGAAGTCTAAGGCACTGAAAAGTCTAACAAAACCTTGGACCTCTCAGTGGTGGGGGATCCCATCTGGTGCACAAAGAAGAGGGATCACTGAAGTAGGAAGCCACTGCATTTAGATGGGGTGCTGTCATATTTATCCGAGAGGGACAAACGGGCATCTTTGACCTGAGTGGGTTGCTGAATGGGCTGTTGTGCTGGCTCGACTGGTCGTAGAGTATCCTCCGCTAGTTGATGGCAACGCCTCCTGGATATGTTTGAGACATTGCACACTGCAAAGAACCTCTTCCATAGCCATCCCCATTTGAGCCAGTTGGTCGTGGTGTTGACGAAGAAGGTATCCCTCCTCGTTGACCATCTGGGAGATATTCTGTTTTCCTGCCACTGAAACATGAGGTGATGGCGGCGGATGAATGGCACGACTATGGGCCTCAGGATTTTATCACGGTATATCTGAGCATTCACAACAATGACATCAGCGAACCGCTCGCCCATACGACACCATACACACTCTCTGCCATTTGCCATGTACAGTTGAAAGCGGGTTTCATCCGTGAAGAGCACACTTCTCCAGCGTACTAGTGGCCATCGAAGGTGAGCATTTTCCCACTGAAGTGGGTTACAAAGCCGAACTGCAGTCAGGTCAAAACCCTGGTGAGGACGACGAGCAAGCAGATTAGATTCCCTGAGACAGTTTCTGACAGTTTGTGCAGAAATTCTTCGGTTGAGCAAACCCACAGTTTTATCAGCTGTCTGGGTAGCTGGTCTCAGACGATCCCGCAGGTGAAGAAGCCAGATGTGGAGGTCCTCGGCTGGCCTGGTTACACGTGGTCTGCGATTGTGAGGCCATTTGGACGTACTGCCACATTCTCTAAAACAACATTGTAGGTGGCTTACGGCAGAGCAATTAACATTCAATTCTCTGGCAACAATTCTGGTGGACATTCCTGCAGTCAGTATGCCAATTGCACGCTCCCTCAACTTGAGCCATCTGTGGCATTGTAGTGTGTGACAAAACTGCACATTTTAGAGTGGCCTTTTATTGTCCCCAGCACAAGGTGCACTTGTGTAATGATCATTCTGTTTAATCAGCTTCTTGATATGCCACACTTGTCAGGTTGATGGATTATCTTGGCAAAGGAGAAATGCTCACTAACAGGGATGTAAACAAATGTGTGCACAAAAAGTTGAGAGAAACTTAAGCACTTTTAGTGCTTATGGAACATTTAATGTTCGTTCAGTATAATAGCCTTAAAACGTTTGTGGTGGTATTATACCACCAGTCACTGTAAGGATCAACACTGAAGACGAGAAGCAGGTACAGCTTCATCTCTCTCTGTTTCGGTCTCTCTCACACACACACACTCTCTCACACACTAACAGTGGCGTCATGTCCATAGGGGACACAAAGGCATGTGCCCCGTCAGATTTATACATTTAAATTGTTTTCAGATGTAAACTTAATTACTTAACTGAATTTTTAAGCCCACGTTTTATCATCATTATTTATAAAAGAACTGTCAGCTGTATTTTGTGGAGGGGGCACACTGACTGAACCAAGCAAAGAGTACCCCCGCCCCCTAGTAAGTGGTTCTTTCCAAGGTGCACAGAGCAAAGAGATGCCTAGACATGTGGAGGAGGAGAGAGCCTGTGAAGTGACACATGCAGTATTTTATTTGATTTTAGCTGCAGGTGATATGCAGGAGGCATGTTTGTAAATTAATTTTATCATCTAATTAAGATTACATTTGAAAAGGTACTACAGATGACAATTTGCTATCTCGTTAAATCTGGTGCGTTGACATCTTGGTCCCTGACAATTAAAACAATTAAAAATACAAAATCAAGCATGTAGACGATTGTAGCCGATTGATCCCTTCTTGATGAATTAATCAAACTAAAATGGTTTGTTGTTTCTCTGTAATACTATCCACCTAGCAATTTTATGAAGTTGGCTTTAGCTAGCCAGCTAGATATAGGTTCCCAATCTCCCAATCTCATAACTACATATCAAGGCATTTCAGGCCATCAATCAAGTTACCGTAGCTTGTCTAACTAAATATGCCTACTGGCAATGTTGCTAGACTTTAGGGTAATACCCTGACTACAACGTCCGCGTCGCGTGCGCGAGCATTGCAAAATAAATTTAGGAATCTATGTTATTCAATTATTGCACCCACACTGCTCGCGCGCGAGCCTACAAGCGTCTGCGTTTCCAAGGGCTAAAAAAATAAATAAGTAATTCCTATTTCTGACACAGATCGCGCTGCAAGTCCTGCCTCTCCCATCTCCTCATTGGTTTATAGAAGCAGGTACCCACGTGCCATCTCCTCATTGGTTATACCCACGTGGGTGATTGAAAGATGAACTGTTTTGCCGGTTGTCGTGGTAATACTATGAAAGTGTAGATGCCAATCACCATATAAATTCAAAGATGAAAAAGCCTGGAAGGAGGAGAGATGACTAGAAACGATTCGGTTGGCCGTTTTATGTGTGGATTAATTGTCAGAGAAGAGGACCTTGTGCATTTCAGGTAAAATAACAACTCAATGTTTCTATCCGAGGACAAATTAGCTAGCAACAGCAAGATAGCTAAATAGGACAAATTAGCTAGCAAGTGCAAGCTAACTAGCTAAATTGCCATACATGTTTAATGCTTTTCGACCTGTCCCCAAATTAATGTAATTGGTTCAGAGTTGGTTTTGATATTTTAACCTGTGCGTCGTGATCGTGTTTGTTGTAGGGGGACAAAATAAATGTATGCAAGATGGCGCAAGCTCGCAGCCGGTATGGTTCCGTGTTAGGGATTGACAGATATTTAGATTGTTATTTTCAAAACTCATATGACAATAAATAGATACACAATTGACAAAAATGACTTTAACTTTTGGGTTATGATACTATATACCAGTGTGGCAGTTGTACTAAATTCACAAGGCATAAAAGTTATTAAAATTCAATGTGCATCATGAATTAAAATGCTAATTGAACAGGTAAAGAGGTATGCTTAAATAACCTATGTAGAAAAATAAACATGAATTGGGCATAATTATTATGGCTCTAGATTGCAGGAAAAAGCTGTTTCAGTTATTTGAAAAATGCAAAATTGCATGATGCCCCTGCACACACACACACACACACACACCACACACACACACACACACACACCCTCTGGGTGAGCCATTTTGAAAGAGGCCTTGATTAGTGTTAATCCTGGATCAGATTGGGTTAACAAGAGCTGCTCAGTCTTGGGCCTGCAGTGCACACTGTTGTTGGATAACAGGCTCTTTTGAACTACTTTTGGAGTATGTAGTGCAGACCTGCTGTACTTTATTTGTACTACCCCTGCTGAGACTGAGGCTGTCCAAATATGGACACTGTACTTATGGATCACACAGTGGCTTCATTGTGATTCATCCCAATCTCCTTTACTTCTACTGGACAAGTCATCATGGGTCAGTGTTTTATCATACATCCATGTGGGTCATCATGTACTGTTCTGAAAAAGCTGCAAAACCTGGACCCATATAAATCAGCTGGGCTAGACAATCAGAATCCTCTTTCTAAAATGATCAGCCGCCATTGTTGCAATCCCTATTACCAGTCTGTTTGGAAAGCTGCCGTGGTCATCCCCCTCTTCAAAGGGGGTTGACACTCTAGACCCAAACTGTTATAGACCTATATCCATCCTTCCCTGCCTTTCTAAAGTCTTCAAAAGGCAAGTTAATAAACAGATCACTGAACATTTCGAATCCCACCATACCTTCCCCGCTGTGCAATCCGGTTTCCAAGCTGGTCATGGGTGCACCTCAACCACGCTCAAGGTACTAAACAATATCATAACCACCATCAATAAAAGACAGTACTGTGCAGCCGTCTTCATCGACCTGGCCAAGGCTTTTGTGTCAATCACCACATTCTTATCGACATCCTTGTGTTCTCAAATGACTGCCTCACCAACTACTTCTCAGACAGAGTTCAGTGTGTCAAATCGGAGGGCCTGTCGAGGCCTGGCCAAGCCAGGCCAGGCTAAAAGGATAAATAAGGCATCTTTGTGAATGACAGAGGCCATTATATGTCTCACTCACTCCATGCCCTTTCAAATGAATAACGCAGTCTCTCTCTCTCTCTCTCTCTCTCTCTCTCTCTCTCTCTCTGCTCGGCTCGGCTCGGCTCGGCAAGGCAAGGCAAAATATATGAAAACCAGTGGTCTGTTTTGTGGAATGCAGGATCAGTCATGGGACGTGTTTGATGGCTCTAATAAACACCATGGATCATTGTAGAACATTAGATTAGGGCAAGAATGTGTCACAGTGGCTAGTTGCCATAATGACTGAGGAGCTTTATTGCCGACGAGGTGATGTGGAGATCAGAGGATCAGAGAGAAGCCTTGTTCCTAGAGGAAGTAAACAAGAAAATGGATTCCGCACCATAACACATTACACAATAGCTCATTGTGTCCTCAGAAATATCAAACCATGAAAAATCCCTGAATGTCTGGTCTATGGCCTTTCTCCTTGTCAGGCAGGCAGAGAAAGGGCACCCCTCCATCCCTCCAGTGTAGGCTGTATATCCTGTGTTCTTCCTGTGTTCTTTGTAAATTTCATTTAGTAGGGATTCATCAAGCAAACAGTGGATCTGTGCCCCTGTCTGCATCAGGGCTAAGGGTGGTGGGGGAGTAAAGGAGTAAATCTGATTTGTTTTTTTTCATATTGTTTCACATATTTCCCTGGGTGTAATCTGCTGTTGTGTGTGCCACCCCCCGGGCTCTGTGACCTCGTCTGATCTGCTGTGATCCGATTGCCTGGCAGGCAATGTGGGATGCAGGGCTAAGCCTCTTTAGCACAAGTGTTTAATAACTCAGCTAAATCTGCTTACGTACCCCTCTTGTTCCCCCCCCATACAGTCACTGCTCACCGGGATAGTCAGGATTTTGCACCCTTCCACACCAACACACACACACTCCCACCCTCACGGAATAATCATGTGTTTTGAAACCAAGGTTATCATATTAAACTAAACTATTATCTTTGACACCAAAACTAACATCATAAATTATGTTCCGCTTTAGTTTTTTCTCTTCTAAACTTTGGGCAAAAATCCAATAAGGTTTTTGTGCTTTTTTCAAGCAGGTAAATGATGCCAGGAGATGGTGATGCAGTTTCTCTAGACAGACGGATTGTCTCCCGCAATGTACCAATGTTCCAGCATATACAGTGGGGCAAAAAAGTATTTAGTCAGCCACCAATTGTGCAAGTTCTCCCACTTAAAAAGATGAGAGAGGCCTGTAATTTTCATCATAGGTACACTTCAACTATGACAGACAAAATGAGAGAAAAAATCCAGAAAATCACATTGTAGGATTTTTTATGAATTTATTTGCAAATTATGGTGGAAAATAAGTATTTGGTCACCTACAAACAAGCAAGATTTCTGTCTCTCACAGACCTGTAACTTCTTCTTTAAGAGGCTCCTCTGTCCTCCACTCGTTACCTGTATTAATGGCACCTGTTTGAACTTGTTATCAGTATAAAAGACACCTGTCCACAACCTCAAACAGTCACACTCCAAACTCCACTATGGCCAAGACCAAAGAGCTGTCAAAAGACACCAGAAACAAAATTGAACTGCACCAGGCTGGGAAGACTGAATCTGCAATAGGTAAGCAGCTTGGTTTGAAGAAATCAACTGTGGCAGCAATTATTAGGAAATTGAAGACATACAAGACCACTGATAATCTCCCTCGATCTGGGGCTCCACGCAAGATCTCACCCCGTGGGGTCAAAATGATCACAAGAACGGTGAGCAAAAATTCCAGAACCACACGGGGGGGCCTAGTGAATGACCTGCAGAGAGCTGGGACCAAAGTAACAAAGCCTACCATCAGTAACACACTACGCCACCAGGGACTCATATCCTGCAGTGCCAGACATGTCCCCCTGCTTAAACCAGTACATGTCCAGGCCCGTCTGAAGTTTGGGAGAATGTCATATGGTCAGATGAAACCAAAATATAACTTTTTGGTAAAATCTCAACTCGTCGTGTTTGGAGGACAAAGAATGCTGAGTTGCATCCAAAGAACACCATACCTACTGTGAAGCATGGGGGTGGAAACATCATGTTTTGGGGCTGTTTTTCTGCAAAGGGACCAGGACGACTGATCTGTGTAAAGGAAAGAATGAATGGGGCCATGTATTGTGAGATTTTGAGTGAAAACCTCCTTCCATCAGCAAGGGCATTGAATGTGAAACGTGGCTGGGTCTTTCAGCATGACAATGATCCCAAACACACTGCCCGGGCAACGAAGGAGTGGCTTCGTAAGAAGCATTTCAAGGTCCTGGAGTGGCCTAGCCAGTCTGGCTGACTAAATAATTTTTTGCCCCACTGTACGTCTGTAAAAGTACCTGCGTCATTCAAGGCAGAAAGGAGTCAGAACAGGGAAGACAGTCATTGCCTTTTCCGGTGACGTCACCCCCTTATCCGCTTGCTGCCCTAGCATAAGCATCCCTTCCGGACACAAAGTAGTAGCTAGCTAGCGAGATGGAGAATGCAGAGGTTATTTGTAATGAGTGAATTTCGGTAGTTTGCACCATCTACTACTAAAACCGCGGCAAAGGTTTTGCCTCCAAACTTTGGTTTCAAATCGCAACGTTCTGAAATGTCTGCCTACAGACTACGGAAAGAGTTCAATTTTTCAGGATTGGCCGGAGAGTCTGGAGACTTATCTGTCTGAAGAGGACCCTCCCAGGAATTTTTTCCCTCCGAAATGTCCAAGAGTATCTGACATCCTCCCCAGACCTAGTGCTGTTGCTCTAGGTCTGGGATTTCCAAGACAACTAGCTATCACTAGCTAACAGGAAAGAAAAACAACCTACAACACACACATGGCTACTAGCCTTCCACGCATAGGCTACTTTCTGTTCCTAACACTTAAACTAAAACTGAAACTTAATAATATAAAAACGAAATTGATAAAAAATGTCTAAATAAAACTGAATAAAAACAAGTAAATTCAGTCAGAAAACAAAATGAAAATAGAAATAGAAAAACACAAAACTATAATAACCTTGTCTGAAACAAATCACTTTGAATTTAGCCACATACAACAATAAACAAGCTGAGTCGTTGAGTTTAGGTGACATGAATAGAGTGGGAGAAACAGAGGGATTTAGACCAGCTTAAAGAGAGAGAGCAAGAGAGAAAGAGAGAAAGAGAGAAAGAAAGAAAGAGGGAGGGAGGGTAGGTCAGTAAATCAGGCACAAGCAATTGAAAAGCGAGGTTTGGATACAGGAGGTTGAGAGGTTGTGAGGCATGTGTTTTTCCTGATGTTGCTTCTTACTTTATCCCATTTCTCAGTGTGTGTTTTAGTTTTGTTTAATTGTACTAGAGGTTACTCATAGGGTTGAGAGTCTCAGTGTCTAAGCCTGGATTAGAAAATCAGCGGAGGAGATTTCACACACATAAACACACACCATCCACACTCACCACATTCAAATTATACACACACAAATGCAGACATGCAAAGTCTACAAACATATGAACCTCCCACAAACAAACAAGAATATACAAGAACTATGCTGTATGCGCACACACACATGCATGCACACACATACACACAGGGCCATTAGTGTGAGTATAGGCCTATAGTATAGGCACATGACCACAGCAAGTTGCCATTATTAGCCTGAGTTAGGGTATTTCCCAAAGCGTGTTTTCATTAGTGTTAAACAAATGTTGTTTATCCAACTATGGAGCCATCTTTGTTCCCCTTGAGCTTTACAGTGACCCATGTCGCTCAGATCACTGGTTCATTATAACTGAGCTCTCTGTAAAAACACAAAGTGAATGCCTTTTACAGAGAAACGTTTCAATGTACAGAGACACATCAAAAGTTGATTGAGCTACATTCATTTTTTTTATTTTACAGACATAAAATAATTGTATGCTGTTGAGTGAATTGACAAGTACAGCCCAGAAAAAATACTGCTTTCTTTGTTATGTCGTCAGAAAGAGAATGTTTCAAAGAGAATGGGGAGATCAAGCAGAATGCCCTAACATACATTAGCACTGTCATGGTGTTTGCTTGAAAGAAAATGTACTTCTCGTGTGTGTGTGTGTGTGTGTGTGTGTGTGTGTGTGTGTGTGTGTGTGTGTGTGTGTGTGTGTATGTGTGCGCGCACTTATCCCCCACCCCTCTGCAGGGAAAACATGACCAGTGCAGTTCAAACATAGCCAAACTACAACAAGTCAAAATAACAAAAAGCACAATACAAACACACACGGGTGCTGGTACTCTGTCCTAACTGCACATAAGTACTTCTATGTTTCATTGATGAAATTAAGCATCTGTCTTTATGCTTTTGATAAACATCATGCACTCCACCGGTTAGAGAGCTGTGAGCAGAACAGGGTTGCAGTATGGCCTGTGTGTTGTTGGGTGGTGTTAAGCATTTCTAATCAGAGGGCAAAGCCCCATCTCTTCGCAGAGAGTTTTATGAGTCACTCAGGTGTTGGACACCTGATTTGCATTATGAGTTCCACAGCTACACGTGTAAGGAAACACAGACAGAGCAACCACCACCCCCTCGTTCTCATCACATACACAAGCATGCAACCATGTCACACACGCACGCACACACACACACACACACACACACACACACACACACAGTGTTATATTCACAAATACCCTACTGAAAGTAACTAATCTGTGCGGGATACCCATCAGAACGGCTGTCGCCCATCTGGGCCCAATATCCCAGTTGGAACCAAAGCAGCTCCACATGTTGCCTTTGAAGTGGCTCTGAGCCCAGCTGAGGCTAATAAACCAGGGGGTTTATGTTGGTTCAGAGGTCGGCCTGGAGTGGGGAGGGAGTGGGGAGGTGGGGGTGCACAGCGTGTCATTTCCATACTGTCTGGTACTCGCCCCCCACGTTTTCCGTTTTTTTTTCTTCTTCAGCCCTCCTGTGAAATCTCATAGCCCTTCTTGGGGTGGGGCTGCTGTGGCTGCTATATCACTGTGTGATCATGGGGTCCATCTGCTAGTGTCTCTGGTGGATTCACTCACCCCACTGTGCTGTTCCTAAGTCAGTGCTAGACAAACACACAGACATAGTTTATTTTTGTCAAATTATGCCCTTGGATATTAAGACAAGACAGACAGGAATTGTGCCCCCTTTTTCTTTTCAGTTTCAACGCAATCAAACACAATGCATTCAGGGGCTATAAGGGAAATTAGTGCAATATAATGTGGTACCATCTATCAAAAATAAATATCTTACTTAGTCTTCACAATTGAATAACACCATCGTTTGGAGCGTCCACCGCTATGCCTGAATTACTGCACCATGAAGCCGAGTGAAACAAATGACTGGCTCCATAGAACAGCTCAACTGAAAACCTCAAGACAATGTCCATTGCTGACACACCTCAGGACCATGACTCCTGTGTGGCAGCCCTCCCCTCTTCAATTGTGGTGAGTGACTAGAGTGGGATCACTCCATTTAGCCTCCCACACGAAGTTGCTTGTTCAGCCCGTATCTGTGAGAGTTTCTCATCACTACAGCAGGACTGACACGGTCACTGCTGAAATAGCCACTTCTCCTGGCTGTCTCTCTTGTTCTTTATAAAAGCACAGTCATTTGTTTAGCCACCAAATCAGAAATGAATGAACATTTGCAAACCAAATGGAGGCTTGCTTTGCTGGTTATATTTGTCCTTCAAAGCAGGCGATAATGGTGTGCGTCTCCACTCTAAACAAATGTAGGTGGGGGGAACAGAGAAACAGGCCAGAGAGTGGTTTGCGAGGGAAATGAAGTGACACTGATCATGTCATCTATCTTGTCTGTCAAAATACAAAAAGACCAAACATTGTTGAAAATGTCAGGCAAACCTTTGGGGTTTGCCTGGAATACACCTTCTTGTTTACTCTAAACTGGATAGCACAGATGGAATCAACATATAGGATTGGATTGTAGGGTTAGCAAGTCATGCACTTACATCACTTACTAATTTCGACAAGCATAAGTACTTAGATGTAGCTATGGATAAGGTGTACGTATCTAGACGTATATTTGTGGCAGAAAGCGTATATACTAGTATACTAGTATACTTAACAGCTTGTTAAAGTCTACCCAGAACTCCCAATCCCCTTATCTACTCACTCAATACTATAGTTTCCAAATCTTGCCACAGGACAAACATCAATGAGAAAACCATCACAAATTCTAAGGTTGAATACATATTGTAAGGCTAATCCCACCTGTTTTATGACATGTCCCGCATTGGGTAAAGACATGCAAGATTCAATCATAATGTCTATCTATTATCTATACATGTCTATTATGGTTGGGAGAGGCTATACGGACACGCCTGCTGCCCAAATTGATGATGTTTGAGAGTCGAGTGGATACGAACTAATTCGGTTTAGGCAGTGGCTACACTATCTAGCTACTTCCCTCTCCTTACTGCGGCAAGTGGGAGCGAAGGACACTGTGCCCGGTGTTGTTGTATTGTAGACTTGCAGCACAAATTCTCCCCATTGAGCAGTGTAGACTGTTTCCCTGTGCCATTTTTATTTTATTTTACCTTTATTTAACTAGGCAAGTCAGTTAAGAACAAATTCTTATTTTCAATGATGGCCTAGGAACAGTGGGTTAACTGCCTGTTCAGGGACAGAACGACATCAGATAGTTAGTATCAATATTACAAGTTATTAGTCATGTAGGCTGCTATCCTACTCAAAATAAAAAGAGGGATGGAACAAATTGGAGATGGTGGCCAAATCCAAATGGTGACCAATACTACAAGTTCTTTCTCCCACGCCCATCAAAATAGATATCACTTTATTTGACAGGTTTTAACTAGCTGCTGTTGTTGCCATCTAAGCAGGCATAAACTAGCAAGCTGCGATGGGCTTATCAGGACAACCGACTGAACCAAATCCATTTGTCGCCCCACTCAACTGTTGTCATATGTTGTGTTGTTGCCTTAGGTTTCTCTTTATGTAGTGTTGTGGTGTCTCTCTTGTCATGATGTGTGTTTTGTCCTTTTTTATTTATCCCAGCCCCGTCCCCACAGATTGCCTTTACCTGTTGGTAGGCCGTCATTGTAAATAAGAATTTGTTCTTAATTGACTTGCCTGGTTAAATAAAGATGAAATAAATAAAACGTTTAATTCTTCTTCTTCTTCTTTGGTATTATGGCGGTCCGCAAACAAATGTTATAGGTGCATGCCGCCACCTACTGTATTGGTTGTGTATCAGCCTACTATTCTGTAGTATGAATTCATTACACTTTGTGAGAAAAAAAAAGTGCACTACCAACTAACCCTACACCAATTAAAACCTCACCCCTATTCTATTACATTGTCCCCATCTAATCCTACAGCAGGCCAGCAGACTGGGAGGACAAGACATTATCGTTCAAAACACCTTGTAACTCTTCTGCAGTAAAATCTCGTACACCCAAGTACTTATCTGCTGCTGCCACCGCAACATCTAACATCTGTGATCTATGTTCCTTTCCTGATGTACAGTTGACAACCATGGCCATTAACGCCACCCCCCCTCCCCCCAAAAAAGAAAATAAATACTGGAGCACGTTATTCCTATCACTCTTTATTGGCCTCGGCCAACTCACTGGGATCCTCTTAGGATTCCTCACCCTGGAACCATCTTCCTCTACTACTCTCTTCACTGCCTCAGCATACAACACCTTCTGGACTACTCTGGTACTATTCTGATCCTGGCAACCTCAAACTGCCTTTCTCTCACCAACCTCCTCTGATCTCCAGCACCATGGGCATCCCTACAGTTTACACATACACATTTTCCCACCGATACTTACTACACATTCCTTTGTCTCATGTCCTCCTGCACACTTCTCACATCTAGGAATCTCCCTCCTACACACTACTGCCACATGACCATCAGCTTGACACCTAAGATACTGTAATGGGTTCGGGGAAAAATCTCTCACAGGATAACTGACACATTCTAACTTGACTTTGTCTGGTAAAGTCTATGCATCAAACCTCAGTAGTATAGACTGTTTCACCACCCTCTCCACTGGGTCTGCGTTGCACCAAACGGCGGGCGTCACAGACACCGGGAATCTTCAACTTCAGTTGACCCTCCTCAACATTTAACGCCACTCCAGTACTGACTCTTTTCAACGGCGCCCTGAGAGGAACGCTAGTCACGGTTCTTGTCCCCAGTTACGTGGGGCAGAGCACAAGCTCCCCTCTGGATGACAGAAACCCAACAACATCTACACAATTCCACTTTGAGTCACTGTCACCGACCCAACATTCCCCAACCTCTTCTCCACCCAACCTGACACCACATATGGATCCTCCAGAAGGCAAGGATCCATTCTTCAAAAATCTTACTCCAACTGGGCTCAAACTCGGCGGTCTTCACCGCACCTGCCAGAGCAGTTAATTCATCCTCACTCTCGTCATGTTCAATTTCCTTCTGCAGCACTCTATACTTACTCTTAATAGGTTCCACTTTCTTCCTTTTTCCCTTCCAGCCTTCTTACCAACCTCTATGGGTTCCTCTGACTCCATTCGGGGGTACTTGCCATCTTCCCTATTCCTCAAGACCGCTGAGAAAACTTGAGACCACAACTTGTTCTTCTATACTATTGTTGTTTTTATCCCCACCAAGTAAATTATGTTTATTTTCACTTCCCTCATGGAACCCAGCACTGTCAACAAATTCAACCGGGCTACAGGAAGGGGTCATCACTGGTTACCACCAAGTCCCCAAACATGACTCTCAGCTGCGTGACATACGTCATCCATTTGGGAACCAGGCGTGTCTGTATAGCCTCCCATTATGCCTACAGTATATTCACCTGGTGAAGACACAACCTCAAACTTCAAATAGCAGGGCATTCAAGGAATTGGTCTGATGGGGGATTCGTGATGTCATCGCGCATTTAAGGACCTTTAACGGCACCACGTTACTTTGATTGATAGCTGAGATCTGTCACTCTTCAGTAGCTAGCTGCTTTGTGCGCCATTCCTTGCTAAACCTATCTGTAATTCGGGATTGGCTAGTGTCTGTGTTGCTCAAACTAATCGCCAGGCTTGAATACATGTATAGAAAATCTATTGGTGGATTCTACAAATCGCATCATTTTGCCACGTGAAAAGACCTGTGGCTATTGGCCTGTGCAATTTTCGGGGGCGGTTCCTTTTCTGGTTAGCCGGGTGGGGGGGGGGGGTTCGATTATCTGGCACTGGCTTTCCCATGAGGGGAGCTTGAACCTGGGTGAAAAGGGATTGCATTCGTTATGGAACTGGGCTACCTCCGGCCGTGTGCCAGGTTCCCCATCCAAAACCCATGGCTAAATAGGTTCAAAACAAAAGTGAAGTAGCCTAGGCTAGATTAAGCACTTGTAGTAAAGATTTGCTTGATAAAAACGCTATATCTACCTTCCTAATGAAAATTCGTTTAAAAAAATCGAACATATATTTTATGGACGATCGTTCTATGCTGACAATTTGACCAAACGGTACAGATTGCGGTTCGATTTGAGATATGCGCTCCTCGCTGCTTTTGCCCGTTCACCATAGAGCGGTGCACCGCGGCTCAGGTTAATAGAACTCCCTCCGTCTGAAACCGCGTGAGAAAGTTGCGTTTGAGGCAAGCTAACATTATATTTTGTTGTTCTGGTATAGTGGGGGTTGTTATTATCAAAACATTTACGAAACCTTTCTTGCACAACACCCCATTTACTCGAATACAGGTTATTCTTCGGATAACGACTATTAATTTATACCGAGCATTCACCACAAGCTATTGCGGCAAGTCAAAGTGTAATTAACTTCTGTGGATTTGTTTCAGTAGCCTACGCTTCTCATGACCGCGTTATGGGTTTGGCTTGTTGACTAACTGGAGTTTCGGGCTATTCGGATATTGCTGGGTGGACAGGATTACACGGTCTACATGAATAGGAGGACTAGTAGGATACTTTTTTTTGTCCTCACCTGTTCTTTTTCTCCCTTCTATGGTTAATACATGATCGTATGCTGGAGTAGCCTACAGCGAGAGAAAAGGAGATTCTTACATGCATCATTCACCTGAGCACCGCTGATAGAGAGTTGACGGGAGATCTATGAGGACAAATGGTCGGACGTGTTTGTGGCATTTAACGGACAGTCTCGGAAGGAGCTAGGATGAATTTATCGTAACCTGGAGCATCCTCGCGCCTGTCCCTATTTTGTTAGCAGACGGGCTTATCAGGAACCGGGCATCTGCCGAGGTAGAACGATGTATCCCCAGGGTCGACACCCGGTAAGGTTGGACAGTGAAACGCATTCCCCATCCGCAGATTCTCTGCACTCATTTGTCATGTTGAACCATTTTAGCATTTGTATAGCTCTGTATGCCCACGATGGCGGGTCGGTCGAAGTTCCTTTGTTTGTCATTGCCTTAGCGGCTGTCGGCATGTAACATTTCTGTAATGAGTTTATCATGATGCACTCCCAGTAATTCTCCCAGTAATTAAGGCAAGACGTATATCGCACATGGCAGCGAATGCCGTATAGCTTTTTGTCTAATTCACTACTAATTAGCCTACAGCTAAAGTATTTGAAATGCTTCATCAGATGCAGAAACACAGGTTTTGAATGATGTGTTTTCTTATTTAAATGTTCTTATTTTTACAGACACCCCACCAGGCCCCAGGCCAACCTTTCAAATTCACCATCCCAGAGTCACTGGACCGCATCAAAGAGGAGTTCCAGTTTCTCCAAGCTCAGTACCACAGGTGAGTGGCTGTTCAACACACACACATACTCTGAGGCCAAGATGTCACTGTTTGTGTGCTCAGACTATATAGGTCTAAGACATGCAGATGTGCTTGTTGAGCCAGAGGGGTGGCGTCTGAGGTCAGATTATTATAAATCCCCTCTTATTCCCCATGTGTGCAACTGCATGTTGCTGTCTTTGGGACTAGTGAGAGGTAAAGCAGTGAGCTGGAATGCCCTGCATTATCACAGTATCAGGCAGTAGGCTATATTGCTGCTACTATAGCCCTAGACCTATAACTTCTGTTACTGGAAAAGGGTAAACAAATATTTATTTTCCATGATTCCAAGAGATTTAGATGACCATGTTTATCTGAACTGAATTTTGAATGTTTTCTGGTTGTGTTCAGGATTGGTGATGGTATCTGAGGCCTCTTGCTTTGTTTTGATTGTGTCCCTGTCTTCGGCAGTTTGAAATTGGAGTGTGAGAAGCTGGCCAGTGAGAAGACAGAGATGCAGAGGCACTATGTTATGGTGAGTCCAATCAGCACAATCTATGTTCAACTCTCAACCAGTCAACTCGTAGATGTTAACACTGTCAATGTGTGGCTAGATATAATTTCCACATTGTACATGCAAGCTTACGGTTAACTCTTATTGTTGCTCACACACACATGAACAGGACTACACACACACTCATCATTTACAAACACACATTGTCTCTCACATGCTGTGCTCAATGATTTCCAGTACATTATTGAGTTGGAGTGAATACCACATTTTGAGGTTGTTTTGTCCTTTTCAAACACCAGTAGTATTATTCACATATCTCTCTTATGGCCAAGAAGCAGTCTACATTGAGATGTAGGAAATTGCAATTTACTGTAATCCTAGTAACTCCAACTCTGTCATCCACAGTACTATGAAATGTCTTACGGGCTGAACATTGAAATGCACAAACAGGTAAGCCTCACACACTCTTCTCTATCTCTCCTCTATAGTGTGTGTGTGGGTTCGCCCAGGGAATGAGCTTTTAGCCTGCCAGGGAACTGGAGTGTGTTTTATCAGAGTTTATCAATGATAGATGGTGCTCTGTTTCTCTCTAGTTAGACCCGGTGATACGAGCCCATAGGCAGGATGAATTACTCTGATTGATTGGTATTGTCTGGGGGAGTAGCCTGTTTTATTGCATTGAAGAGGCTGGGCTGGGGAAGGCATAGGAATCAATCACGGAACTCCCTGATCCAGGAAATGCAAAGGAGCACTCCCATATATCACACACACAAGTTTGCCCCACAGGACCAGAGCACTCTGGCTCATAGCGTTTACCAGTAATTACCACAGAAATCGATTGGTCAGGACAGAGGAAATTGGAGGTGGATTGGCCTGGGTGGTTTGCTGAGGGAGGATTTATGTGGGTTCTATGTCTCACCCCCTCTCTCTTTCTGATACTAATGCATGCCTCCTATTGTGAGGGAGATGTCGTTTCTGCTCATTGTCTCCAGAGTGGGGCGTATTGTGAGTGATGTATCCGTACTGCCTCCTCACTGTAGCCTGTTGCTCTGGCCACTTCAGCCCCAGGCTAATGTGGCCTCTCCTTGGAGCAGTGGAAGCTGCTGAGGGGAGGACGGCTCATAATAATGGCCGGAACGGAGCAAATGGAATGGCATCAAACGCATGGAAACTATTACATTTTTGTCCGATAGCTGATATTTTCCTTTGCCTAAAAAAACGATATTGATATTTAGAATTTTAGCAGCCTTTTTAAGCATAATAGTACAGTTAAATAGTTAACACACACATGGACGCAGCGGTCCAAGGCACTGCATCTCAGTACAAGAGGCGTCACTACAGTCCCCGGTTCGAATCCAGGCTGTATCACATCCGGTCGTGATTGGGAGTCCCATAGGGCGGCGCGCAATTGGCCCAGCGTCATCCAGGTTTGGCCAGAGTAGGCCGTCATTGTAAGTCCCCATTACCAGTAAAACATAATCAAAACCTATTTCTTTCACTTACTTGCTGTGCTGTTTCGTTGTTCCGTCGTTTCATTCTGAACCGGGATTTCATCATGCATGTCAAGCAGTGAAGTTTCAGCTGTGTCTGTCCATGGCCTCGCTTCCTCAGTGCGCACTGTGTCGGTTTCCATCTTGTTCCGCTGTGTATGTAGCATTTCACATAAACCCTTTTTTTTTGTTGTCTGCATTGAAGTAGCGGTCCTTGTACATAGCATTGAGCATGGTGGCGACACAGTAAAGCGAGTGCCACCGAATCGCTTGTTCACAGCCTGCGTGCAGTTTTGTTGCGCAGTCGTTTCAATGCCATGACAGTGGGTATCACATCTGCGGGTCTAGAGGTCGACAGATTAATCGTAATGTTTTCAAGTTCAAGTTTTCATAACAATCGGTATTTTTGGACAACGATTTGGCTGATTTAAATTTTTTTGTATTGTTAATTATTATTATTTTTTTTTGTACACCTTGATTTAATCTTTATTTAACTAAGTCAGTTAACACATTCTTATTTTCAATGACGGCCTAGGAACGGTGGGTTAACTGACTTGTTCAGGGGCAGAACGGCAGATTTTTACCTTGTCAGCTGGGGATTCAATCTTGCAACCTTACAGTTAACTAGTCCAATGCTCTAACCACCTGATTACATTGCACTCTACGAGGAAGCCTGTCTGTTACACGAATGCAGTAAGCCAAGGTAAGTTGCTAGCTAGCACTAAACTTATCTTATAAAAAAACAATCAATCAAATCAATCATAATCACTAGTTAACTACACATGGTTGATGATATTACTAGTTTATCTAGCGTGTCCTGCGTTGCATGTAATCGATGCAGTGCATATTCATGAAAAAGGACTGTAGTTGCTCCAATGTGTTTATGGTTAGGTATAACCATAAACATCAATGCCTTTCTTAAAATCAATACACAGAAGTATATATTTTTAAACCTGCATATTTAGCTAAAAGAAATCCAGGTTAGCAGGCAATATTAACCAGGTGAAATTGTGTCACTTCTCTTG
Organism: Oncorhynchus clarkii lewisi; assembly: GCF_045791955.1. Lineage (NCBI taxonomy): Eukaryota > Metazoa > Chordata > Actinopteri > Salmoniformes > Salmonidae > Oncorhynchus > Oncorhynchus clarkii. The sequence continues at coordinate 613,468 of NC_092176.1, read as the reverse complement.
CGTTCATTGCACGCAGAGTCAGTGTATATGCAACAGTTTGGGCCGCCTAATTTGCCAGAATTTTACGTAATTATGACATAACATTGAAGGTTGTGCAATGTAACAGGAATATTTAGACTTATGGATGCTAGATAAAATACCGAACAGTTCCGTATTTCACTGAAAGAATTAACGTCTTGTTTTCGAGATGATAGTTTCTGGATTCGACCATATTAATGACCTAAGGCTCGTATTTCTGTGTGTTATTATATCATAATTAAGCCTATGATTTGATAGAGCAGTTTGACTGAGCAGTGGTAGGCAGCAGTAGGATTGTAAGCATTCATTCAAACAGCACTTTACTGCGTTTGCCAGCAGCTCTTCGCAATGCTTCAAGCATTGCGCTGTTTATGACTTCAAGCCTATCAACTCTCCGATGTGAAATGGCTAGCTAGTTAGCGGGGTGTGCGCTAATAGCGTTTCAAACGTCAACCGCTCTGAGACTTGGAGTGGTTGTTCCCCTTGCTCTGCATGGGTAACGCTGCTTCGAGGGTGGCTGTTGTCGACGTGTTCCTGGTTCGAGCCCAGGTAGGAGCGAGGAGTGGGACGGAAGCTATACTGTTACACTGGCAGTACTAAAGTGCCTATAAGAACATCCAATAGTCAAAGGTTAATGAAATACAAATGGTATAGAGAGAAATAGTCCTATAATTCTTATAATAACTACAACCTAAAACTTCTTACCTGGGAATATTGAATACTCATGTTAAAAGGAACCACCAGCTTCCATATGTTCTCATGTTCTGAGCAAGGAACTTAAACTTTAGCTTTCTTACATGGAACATATTGCACTTTTACTTTCTTCTCCAACACTTTGTTTTTGCATTATTTAAACCAACTTGAACATGTTTCATTATTTATTTGAGGCTACATTTATTTTATTGATGTATTATATTAAGTTAAGTGTTCATTCAGTATTGTTTGAATTGTCATTATTACAAATTAAAAAATAAAGAAATCGGACGATTTAATCGGTATCAGCTTTTTTTGGTCCTCAATAATCGGTATCAGCGTTGAAAAATCATAATCGGTCGACCTCTAATGGAAACCATGATGTATTTGATACCATTTCACCTATTCCGCGCCAGCAATTACCACAAGCCCGTCCTCCCCAATGAAGTTGCCACCAACCTCCTGTGGCTTGGAGCTCCTGTCTCTGCTACCTGGGTGTTTTGAGTTTTAGGAGAATGGAGAGCAGGCCCGTTTTCCTGCTCAAAATAAAGGTATTGGGGCTGAATTCTAAACTCACTCCTAGGGACTTTACGTAGATCCTAACGGAATTGAATGGAGCTCCATTAACTGGTATGGTATTAGGTCTAGCTCCATCTTGCTTGATAGGTAGAAATTTAGCCTATCCAGTCCTCAGGTGAACTACAGAACCAGCAGTACCTGAGAGTTAAAGGGCGACTGCACTTCCTGATTTGGCCTTGTTTTTCAGCACTGCTTATTAAGAAATGGTAGCGGCCATGACTGAAGGTAAACGAGTTTGATTTGGGAGTCTTTGACATTCAATCAAAGCAAACTGTAGCTAGTCAATTTGAGTTATAACATTATTGAAAGCAAGCTGGCAACATGCATCAAACGTCATCAGGTTTGCTTGATGATGAGTTAGCTAGCTTCCTCTCACATTACATGTTAAGGAGAGGCTATGTAAACTCCTCTCACTGTCAACAGCAAACTTAACATGTGTAAATATTTGTATGAACATAAGATTCAACACCTGAGATATAAACTGAACAAGTTCCACAGACATGTGACTAACAGAAATTGAATAATGTGTCAATGAACAAAAGTAACAGTCAGTATCTGGTGTGGCCACCAGCTACATTAAGTACTGCAGTGCATCTCCTCCTCATGGACTTTGCCAGTTCTTGCTGTGAGATGTTACCCCACTCTTCCACCAAGGCACCGGCAAGTTCCTGGACATTTCTGGGGGGAATGGCCCTAGCCCTCACCCTCCGATCCAACAGGTCCCAGACGTGCTCAATGGGAATGAGATCCGGGCTCTTCGCTGGCCATGGCAGAATACTGTCATTCGTGTCGTGCAGGAAATCACGCACAGACCGAGCAGTATGGCTGGTGGCATTGTCATGCTGGAGGGTCATGTCAGGATGAGCCTGCAGGAAGGGTACCATATGTGGGAGGAGGATGTCTTCCCTGTAACGCACAGCGTTGAGATTGCCTGCAATGACAACAAGCTAAGTCCGATGATGCTGTGACACACCGCCCCAGACCATGACTGACCCTCCACCTCCAAATCGATCCTGCTCCAGAGTACAGGCCTCAGTGTAATGCTCATTCCTTCGACGATAAACCCGAAACCGACCATCACCCCTGGTGAGACACAACCGCAACTCAAGCAATTTTTGCCAGTCCTGTTTGGTCCAGTGATGGTGAGTTTGTATCCATAGGTGATGTTGTTGCCGGTGATGTCTGGTGAGGACCTGCCTTACAACAATCCCTCAGTCCAGCCTCTCTCAGCCTATTGCGGACAGGCTGAGCATTGATGGAGGGATTGTGTGTTCCTGGTGTAACTCGGGCAGTTGTTGTTGCCATCCTGTACCTGTCCCGCAGGTGTGATGTACCGATCCTGTGCAGGTGTTGTTACATGTGGTCTATCACTGCGAGGATGATTAGCTGTCCGTCCTGTCTCCCTGTAGCGCTGTCTTAGTTGCAATTTATTGCCCTGGCCACATCTGCAGTCCTCAAGCCTCCTTGCAGTATGCCTAAGGCACATTCACGCAGATGAGCAGGGACCCTGGGCATCTTTTATTTTGGTGTTTTTCAGCGTCAGTAGAAAGGCCTCTTTAGTGTCTTAAGTTTTCATAACTGTAACCTTAATTGCCTACTGTCTGTAAGCTATTAGTGTCTTAACGACCGTTCCATATGTGCATGTTCATTAATTGTTTGTTTCATTGATCAAGCATGGGAAACAGTGTTTAACCCTTTACAATGAAGATCTGTGAAGTAATTTGGATTTTTACGAGTTATCTTTGAAAGACATGGCCCTGAAAAGATGATACTAAGCTATCAAATAATGGCCTGTAGCTGTTAATGAACAATCAACAAAACTTAGCTACTTACCAACACACCAGTCTCATGTTTGACAGTTGACAGCCCAAGTAGAAACTAGTCGGATGTAATCCATATCCTGGACATATGCCCATGATTGTTGATCAACTTTATGGAATCCCATTTTCTATAGAGTAGCTATTTCCTGAGAAAGGGCAAGTACTAACCACACGTTTTGTCTGGTGAAGAGGTTCCAGTCGACAGGTTCGTTTTGCGTGACCGGGTGCCCTTGGTGAGCAGGACTTGCTCATTTTCAACCATTCCATTGGTCCTCCACCCGCACAGGGCACCAGGCCATGTAAAGGCAGCTCGCCCAGTCTTTTCACAGAAAACACTGGGTCACAATAGGCAAAAGGGGGAATGAATTGTTGATGTACAGTGCATTCAGAAATTATTCAGACCCCTTCACTTTTGATATTTTGTTACGTTACAGCCTTATTCTAAAATTGATTAAATTGTTTTTCCCCCTCAATCAATCTCACACTACCCCATAATGACAAAGCAAAAACAGGATTTTTGTTTTCTCAAATGTGTGTGTATGTTTTACATAAGTATTCAGACCTTTTACTCAGTACTTTGTTGAAGCACCTTTGGCAGCGATCATAGCCTCGAGTCTTCTTTGGTATGACCCTATAAGCTTGGCACACCTGTATTTAGGGAGTGTCTCCCATTCTTCTCTGCAGATCCTCTCAAGCTCTGTCAGGTTGGATGGACTACTCAAGGACATTCAGACACTTGTTCCGAATCCACTCCTGCGTTGTCTTGGCTGTGTGCTTAGGGTCGTTGTCCTGTTGGAAGGTGAACCTTCGCCCCAGTCTGAGGTCCTGAGTGCTCTGGAGCAGGTTTTCATCATGTATCTCACTCTACTTTTGCTCAGTTCATCTTTCCCTCGATCCTAACTGGTCTCCTGGTCTCTGCCGCTGAAAAACTTCCCCATGCTGCCCCCATGTTTCATCCCGTAGGGATGGTTCCAGGTTTTCTCCAGACGTGACACTTGGCATTCAGGCCAAATAGTTTAATCTTGGTTTCATCAGACCAGAGAATCTCCTTTTAGGCGCCTTTTAGCAAACTCCAAGCGTGCTGTCATGTGCCTTTTACTGAGTGGCTTCTGTCTGGCCTCTCAACCATAAAGGCCTGATTTGGGGGAGTGCTGCAGAGATGGTTGTCCTTTTAGAAGGTTCTCCCATCTCCACAGAGGAGCTCTGGCAGAATCACCATTGGGTTCTTGTATAGACAGGTGTGTGCCTTTTCTAAATCTTCTCCAATCAATTGAATTTACCACAGGTGGACTCCAATCAAGTTGTAGAAACATCTCAAGGATGGTCAATGGAAACAATAGGATACACCGGAGCTGAATTTCGAGTCTCATAGCAAAGAGTCTGAATACTTATGTAAATACGGTATTTCAGTTTTTTTTTATAAATGTGCACAAATTTCTAAGCCCGTGTTCACTTTGAAATGATGGGGTATTTATTGTGTGTAGATTGATGAGGAACATTTTTTTTATTTAATCCATTTTAGAATAAAGCTGTAACGAAATGTGGAAAAAGTCAAGGGGTCTGAATACTTCCTGAATGCACTCAAGTAAGCCAAACCAACCCCTTAAGTCATGACACAGTCACTTACCAAACTCTGTTTATGACCCATATTATCCTATTTACACTTTAGTCAATTTTGACACTGGAATTCATGTTTCTGACCCGTATCGATGCCACAGGCCATTTCAAACCAGAGAAGTTGGTTATAAAGGGCAGTTGATCTTTAAGAGAGTGGGGTGGTTCTGAAATTCAACATATGTCCTCCTAGTCCCTGTAGGGCTCACTTTCTCTGCCACCTGGCAGGCCCTGTTGCTCAGGTCACACCCTCTGACCTATGACCTGAAGGCCTCCAATCACTGATATGCTAGGTGATGACTTGAGAACTCATCATGATTGGGATGTGTGGTTTGTTTTGTCACCTACTACCCTAGTTGAATGCTCTGCATAAGAGTGTCAGTCTACTCAATGACGACAGGCGATCCTTTCAATGTAACCCTCTGGCATGTGTGATAACCACCATACTGTCTGACTTTTGGAGTGTGGTTGGGTAAGACACAGGCAGGTAAATCACACTTACCCACTTTGGCCCAAAGCTCTGGGTCACATGATTATTTCCTTAACCGTCCCTTAATTAATCCCGTTAGCTCCCTCTAGTGATGTTACGTTTGATGCCAGTGATCCGATTCATGCATTGAAATCGCTAAGCAGTTTACTTCGAAGCAGTGGGCAGATACTTGTCACTTTATCAGAAGCATGTAATCACTGACAATTGAAGCGTTGTTTTGTCGAACAGCCACCTGATTGGTTTGGTAGAAGGCAAAAAGGCTACCCTGGTGCGACGTCATCTATAATAATTTGGCTGCTCTAAATTATTTTGACCAGCAGGTACAACTACTGTAACTACTGTGTTGATCAAAGCCTCAAGTAATGAACCTATTTTTGACACAATTGACTGGAAATGCTCAATGCTTCAGGAAGCTTATTTTCCCTGTAACTAGCTCCCTCCCGCATGTTTAGCTTAGCGGGAGTGTACTGGACACAGCCTATTCCTGGCCTGCAGTACCTATCTGCTGGCTAAGAATACCCCTTAGACATTCTGGGAAAGCACAGTGGGAGAGGCAGGTATTTTATTGCCTAGCCAGGTATTATAGGTTATCTGGTGTGTTTCTAGGAGCTTGCCTGCAGCAGGTGTGTGTGTGTGCTAATGATAAGCCTGTCAGGCCGGGCTTCTGAGGGCGTGTCACATGAGGACATGGCCTATAGCTGGGCTGCTAGAAGACTTGCTGGAGGAACTCAATTCATCAAATTTATTTTATAAAGTCCTTTTTACATCAACAGTTGTCACAGTGCTTTACAGATACCTAGCATAAAACCCCAAAGAGCAAGCAATGCAGAAGCACAGTGGCTAGAAAAAACTCCCTAGACGGCAGGAACCTAGGAAGAAACCGATAGGAACCAGGCTCAGGGATGGCAAGTCCTCTTCTGGTGCAGCCGTGTTTTTATTTTATGGAGATTTGAGGCTGTATGTATCAAGCGTCCTAGAGAAGGAATGCTGATTTTAGGCTCAGTTTAGCCTTTTAGATCACAATGAATACAGTTACATGGACGGGGGGGGGACCTGATCCTAGGTCGTCACTTCTGCAATGAGAAACTTGATACATAACTCAATTTTTCTCACCAGCTTTTCAAAGGAAAATGGTCTGCGTCGTGAGTGTCTGTGCGAGTGTGTGCATGTGTCTGAGTAATATCCCATTACTGCATTCGGAGGCTCCTCTAGTTCCCCCTGTACCCTGGCCCGCCTCGTATCAATCGGTTTGACCGATATGTAATTTCAGCTGGATCATCTGATTTGCCCCCTCCGTGGGGATATAGGGTATCCAGCCAATCGCAGTCACCTCCGGGGGCCGGATGCCCGGCCATGGTTATGAGAGTGGGACCAAATTAAATTAGTAGTGATGAGATTATTTTAAGGGAGTGGAAGAATAGAAGAGTGAGACACTGTGAAACCTAATCTAAGGCTGACATGATAGCAAGGCTGGGGCCTGTCTTTGATTCACTGCTTTGTGTGTCTGTGTCTGCACCAGAGTATGTGAGCAAAGCTGGAGTGGTGCTAGGAGCAGAGCGGGTCCATTTTAAATGGAGTGCTGGAGCATCGCCTGCTCCAGTAGAGCTCAGGGCATACCCGTCCCAGCATGCATTTGTAGGCTACTTGTGTGCTGCAATAGCCCCTAGCTTTAGCTGCTGTCATGGAATTCACAAAATATTTTCATAAGGAAACTGATAACACTTGGGTGCAAAATCATGGTGACTTACAAAGATGAGGAAGAGCGGGAGTGCAGTGATGTAGTGTTCACAACAAAAGAGTCATTGTGAATCTGAAAATACATGGTGTACTTACGTGCACTTGTTAACAGAAAGGAATGAGGTGGGTAGCTAGTGTGTATAAATTAAAAATCTGATCTCTTAAGTTGATTTCATTTTCGTTCTAATATCTATTCAATAGGCTATTGTTGATTTTTGCCCAATAGGCCTGACATATATTACCTGTTTCATGGAGCATTCTGTTTTGCTAGGGTTATTTTGGCTAAAAACCTTTAGGCCTACCTAATAGAATAAAAAAAAATGTATCCCTGCCGAGCCTGGCAAGAGTGTGTTCTCCGCTGCTGGCCTGCTTTCCAGGCACCATTGCATGAGCCTGAAGCTTGACGTTCATGCCAAACTAGTATGTCACACATGCAAATGCTTCACAATTGTATTTACAGTGGGGCAAAAAAGTATTTAGTCAGCCACCAATTGTGCAAGTTCTCCCACTTAAAGATAAGAGAGGCCTGTAATTTTCATCATAGGTACACTTCAACTATGACAGACAAAATGAAAGAAAAATAATCCAGAAAATCATATTGTAGGATTTTTAATGAATTTATTTGCAAATTATGGTGGAAACTAAGTATTTGGTCACCTACAAACATGCAAGATTTCTGGCTCTCACAGACCTATAACTTCTTCTTTAAGAGGCTCCTCTGTCCTCCATTCGTTACCTGTATTAATGGCACCTGTTTGAACTTGTTATCAGTATAAAAGACACCTGTCCACAACCTCAAACAGTCACACTCCAAACTCCACTATGGCCAAGACCAAAGAGCTGTCAAAGGACACCAGAAACAAAATTGTAGACCTGCACCAGGCTGGGAAGACTGAATCTGCAATAGGTAAGCAGCTTGGTTTGAAGAAATCAACTGTGGGAGCAATTATTAGGAAATGGAAGACATACAAGACCACTGATAATCTCCCTCGATCTGGGGCTCCACGCAAGATCTCACCCCGTGGGGTCAAAATGATCACAAGAACGGTGAGCAAAAATCCCAGAACCACACGGGGGGACCTAGTGAATTACCTGTAGAGAGCTGGGACCAAAGTAACAAAGCCTACCAAAATATAACTTTTTGGTAAAAACTCAACTTGTCGTGTTTGGAGGACAAAGAATGCTGAGTTGCATCCAAAGAACACCATACCTACTGTGAAGCACGGGGGTGGAAACATCATGCTTTGGGGCTGTTTTTCTGCAAAGGGACCAGGACAACTGATCCGTGTAAAGGAAAGAATGAATGGGGCAATGTATCGTGAGATTTTGAGTGAAAACCTCCTTCCATCAGCAAGGGCATTGAAGATGAAACGTGGCTGGGTCTTTCGGCATGACAATGATCCCAAACACACCGCCCGGGCAACGAAGTGGTTACACATGGTTTGCGGTGTGTGAGATCAGTTGGACGTACTGCCAAATTCTCTAAAACAACGTTGAAGGTGGCTTGTGTTATAAAAATGAACATTATTAAGTGCTCTGGCAACAGCTCTGGCGCACATTGCTGCAGTCACATTATGCCAATTGCATGCTCCCTCAACTTGAGACCTCTGTGGCATTGATTTGTTTGACAAAACTGCACCATTTAGTGGCCTTTTATTGTCCCCAGTAGGGTTGCATATTTTGGGGAATATTCAGAGGTGGGAATATATGGGAATTAACGGAAATATATGCAAATTAATACCTATTAAATGTAGATGTTTTTTTGCATTGATTATATTTACCATATCATATGGAGACAAACATAAACCATTTACCTTATAATATGTAGAGATTGCAAATGATTAAATCCCTCCAATAGAAATAAAAAAAACAATTTAGTTACGAATTGAACTTTAATTAAATGAGTTGACTCTTCACATGGGATGATTTCACCGAACAACAAAAGAAAGGGAATATTGAATGATCCATCGCATCTCCCTAAAATATTTTCAACATAATGATAGTCTAGACACTAACGCTTTGGTTGTCTTCCTCTCAGGATTCCATGTCTTCTCCCTGGACCTCCTCATTGTCCACCTCTTGAACATCAGACTCTGAGGCCTCATCTTCACTCTCACTTTCCAACCTTGTTGAGGATAGCTCGTTGTCAGGCTCAAAAAGCCTAAAATTTGGCCGGATAGCGACCAATTTCTCAACTCTTGTATTGGTCAGCCTGTTGCGTGCTTTGGTGTGTGTGTTCCCAAACAAGGACCAATTGCACTCTGAGGCGGCTGATGTTGGTGGGATTTGGACGATGATGGAGGCAACAGTCCCCTCAGATCCACAGTCCCTTCCACCAGGTGGCTGATGTTGGCATGACTGCCATATTGCATCTCCATCCCAAAGCCCTTGCTTGGAAGTGTACTTCACCAGACTGCCGAGAACCTTGCCCTCATCCAGGACAAGGTGGCGAGACACGGTAGTGATGACACCATAGGCCTTGTTGATCTCTGCAACCGACAGGATGCTCTTGCCAGCATACTTGGGGTCCAACATGTATGCTGCTGCGTGTATCAGCTTCAAGCAGATGTCTTCACGCTTTTTGATGTATTTCAGAACTGCAGTTTCCTCTGCTTGGAGCACAGTGAAATGGGCAGGGCAGTACGGATTTCTTCTCTTAAGCAGAGTCTGAACATCAGACAGGATGGCATTGTCTCCCTCAATCCGCGCAATGGCTATTGCTATAGGTTTTAGGCTGCTTACCACTCTCTCCCAAAATACATCATCCAGTAGGATCCTATTGATGGGGCTGTCCATATCAGCAGACTATGATATGGCCATTTCTTGGAGAGACTCCTTCCCCTCCAGGAGACTGTCAAACATGATGACAATACCACCCCAACGGTTGTTGCTGGACATCTTCAATGTGGTGCGCTTATTCTTTTCACTTTGCTTGTTGAGGTAGATTGCTGCTATTACTTGATGACCCTTCACATACCTAACCATTTCATTGGCTCTCTTGTAGAGTGTATCCCTTGTTTTAGGTGCCAGAATGTCCTTGTGGAGCAGATTCAATGCATAAGCAGCACAGACAATGGGTGTGATGTGAGGGTAGGACTCCTCCACTTTAGGCCAAGCAGCCTTTATGTTCACAGCATTGTCTGTCACCAGTGCAAATATCTTCTGTGGTCCAAGGTCATTGATGACTGCCTTCAGCTCATCTGCAATGAGACCGGTGTGTCTGTTGTCCCTTGTCTGTGCTCTTGTAGAGGTAAGAAGCTTTAGGTTGTAGTTATAAGAATTATAGGACTATTTCCCTCTATACCATTTGTATTTCATTAACATTTGACTATTGGATGTTCTTATAGGCACTTTAGTATTGCCAGTGTAACAGTATAGCTTCCGTCCCTCTCCTCGCTCCTCCCTGGGCTCGAACCAGCAACACAACGACAATTAGCGCGTGCTAACTAGCTAGCGATATCTCTTCGGTTACACGAGCCTCATCTCGGGAGTTGATAGGCTTGAATTCATAAACAGCGCAATGCTTGACACACAACGAAGAGCTGCTGGCAATATGCACGAAAGTGCTGTTTGAATGAATGTTTACCCGCCTGCTTCTGTCTACCAGTCAGATACTTAGATACATGTATGCTTGTATGCTCAGTCAGATTATATGCAACGCAGGACACGCTAGATAATATTTAGTAATATCATCAACCATGTGTAGTTAACTAGTGATTATGATTGATTGTTTTTTATAAGATAAGTTTAAAGCTAGCTAGCAACTTACCTTGGCTTACTGCATTCGCGTAACAGGCTCCTTGTGGAGTGCAATGAGAGAGAGGCAGGTCGTTATTGCGTTGGACTAGTTAACTGTAAGGTTGCAAGATTGGATCCCCGAGCTGACAAGGTGAAAATCTGTCGTTCTGCCCCTGAACAAGGCAGTTAACCCACCGTTCCTAGGCCGTCATTGAAAATAAGAATGTGTTCTTAACTGATTTGCCTAGTTAAATAAAGGTATTTAAAAAATCAATAAACATTTAAATAAAATAATTCAGAAAATCTGAGCCCAAATATACCAATTTCCGATTGTTATGAAAACTTGAAATCGGCCATTACGATTTAATTCGTCGACCTCCTTCCAATACACATTGCCTGTGGGCATCAGAGGTGAACCAGTTGCATACACTGCTCAAACAAGACATTCATCACCATTTCTCTGACTACGTTCCTCCATTAAGTCAAAAAAACTTCTGAATCCAGGAGAACCATGAACTGTTGCTATCGATAAGGTGTCTGATTTCATAATTTTCACCTTGAATAGAAGTAGAGGGACTTTTGTCAGAGGTTGTTTGCTGTGAGTGCTGATGGAACTTTATACACTTGGCTAGATGATTCTGCTTCTTTGTTGCATTCTTTGCATATGATTTGGCACAGCTTTTGCAAATGTACACAGCTTTTCCTTCTACATTAGCTGCAGTGAAATGTTGCCAATCAGATAGTGCCCATGGCATTTTCCTGTAAAGATTAGAAAAAAACGAGTAGAAAAAAAATACAATTCCATGTACAGATAAATAGTTAAGCAGTTAGATTAAACAACTCCTTTGTAAGATACATGTTTTAAAATGAAACATGTATGGAAACAGGTGATTTTACTAATTAACAAAAAATTGTTTGCATAGTCAACTTACACACACGCTTATCCCACCAGACATGCCACCAGACGTCTTTTCATAGTCCCCAAATCCAGAACAAATTCCAGAAACGTACAGTATTCTATAGAGCCCTTATTGCATGGAACTTGCTATCAAATATTGCTCAAATAAACAGCAAACCTGATATCAAAAAACAGATAAAGCAACACCTCGTGGCACAACGCCTATTTGATCTAGATAGTGTATGTATGCATTGATATGTAGGCTACTTGTGCCTTTTTAAAAATGTATGTAGTTCTGTCCTTGAGCTGTTCTTGTCTAATGATGTTCTGTATTATGTTTTGTGTGGACCCCAGGAAGAGTAGCTGCTGCTTTTGCAACAGCTAATTGGGATCCTAATAAAATACCAATTACCAAAAATCTCATTAATGTGCAAGATCTTGAAAATCAGCTGTACATGTGATGGAGGAGTGCTCTGCACATGTGGTGGAAGATGCAGAGAGTTGCAATTCTGTTGAATTGGGGATAGTTTAACCAAAATATGTTAAGACCTAGAATTGTCTTGTGTATCCCACAAAAATGGTTCACTGTTATAAGCTAACTTTTTTGATGAATTTTAAGCAAAATTCCTCATTCCAGGGCTTAACTTCCCATGGAATATTTCAGGCTAAATTTCATGTAGCCTATTTGAAATGATGAGCGCTTCTTACTGTCACATTTTCATGTTTATTAAAGTACTTTTCATTAAAATCATATGGTTTTGTTTCAATACTACAAAGCCAAATGGTAGGTCCAGGTAGTCACAAAAATAGATTGTTGGTTAAATTGTGATTTTTAATTTTGAAATGGATGGAGCGAATTTGGAGTAGCAGCTTTTCCTCACTGCTCGGATTTCCAACAGCTAAACTCCACTCACATGCTCTGGTTTGCACACGTATGTGTATGTCTGTGGTGCACTCGGACATATGTATGCGCACAACTGCATGTGCCCCCCCCCCAAGTTAATTGTGTGTATGGAGTCATTCATACCCATATTGACTAATATGTGTTGTGTGCATTGAGCCCATGTCGTGACCGATAGCAGCAGTTGCTCCTATGAGCAGTTAGATGTCTTCCTTCTCCTTCAGTAACTCTCCAGTATCACACATACATGGGGATATCAGGTGGAGTTGACCTATGGTGTACTTGGAAGCAATCAGGCCGAAATGGGGAGGGACATGCCTGAACTTGTCCTCTAATTTTCATTGCACAACCTTCTTGTTGCAAAACGTTTTGCTATGGTGTGCACTAATGCTTACACCCCAGGTGGAGTTGACCTGAACATATTAGCTGTGAATACAATCGGGAATCCCTTTGGATCTCAGTGCACGGCTGAATGTAGTTGTGCGGCTATTCCAGGTTTTTGTTGACATTGCCCATACTTATCCATCCATCCTCTACTCTATCCAACAGACCGAGATTGCCAAGAGGCTCAATACCATCTGTGCACAAGTCATCCCCTTCCTCTCACAGGAGGTAAGTGTGTGTGTGTGTGTGTGTGTGTGTGTGTGTGTGTGTGTGTGTGTGTGTGTGTGTGTGTTCACAGTACTATGAAAGGTCTTACGTGCTGAACATTGAAAGGCACAAACAGGTAAGCCTCTTGCAATCTTCTTTCGCTCCCCTGTATTGTGTGTATGTGTGTGCCCATGCAGCACCAACAGCAGGTGATCCAGGCAGTGGAGAGGGCCAAGCAGGTCACCATGGGCGAACTGAATTCTGTCATCGGGGTACGTGTCCTTCCCGGTCTACCACCCACAGTAAATGCACTCTACTACAACTTCCTGTGTTTGTGTGTACTGTGATGGTGTGTGTATGTGACATTTTATTACTGAAATATTACGGAGTCATTTACCCAAGGATATGGTACTACTGTGTTTGGCAACCATAAGATCTGCTGTGTGTAGGCTGCTGTTTTGGATTTTCTCAACGGTTCTGGGCTTTGGAGGGGGTGGGGGCTTTGCTCGATGGCTGTGGCAGGGGGTGGCAGTTGCCATTTGTGTCTTAATTGCAGGATTCTAGTGTGTGTATAAAGAGGGTTTGAGCGTCTGGTCCTCTCACCAAGCTGTCAGTCACCCTGTTTATGTGTGTTAAATGAGTGTAATGAAGCGTGGCCACCCTCTCACCCCCCCGCGGCTTACCCTAAAGGCGTCAGCATTCTTCAGTTCGGCTGGCACATACTCCCTTAAGACCTTTGCTTGAAAAACAAGAAAAAATGGCAAGAGTGTACTGTCTCTCTATTTGGAGACGTTGTAGAATTAATCTAAGATTACTCAATTTTACATCTAACTATGTAAGATGTTTTGTGCAGTGTTTCTCAATAAAAAAAATGCATGAAAAATGATTTGTCTCTCATTGAAGAATCCCTACTGTTAACCAATCCCCAATGAAGGGGCGTAGATAATATATGCACAAACTCTTCCAAACTGTTTTGGCTGGGAAGCATGTGGACACCTTAACACCCCCTAACACACAGGGCTCCCCTTGCCTCCACCAATACCTCCCCTCCATTGACTCTCACTGTGTGTGTGAGAGAGCGTCCTTTGCTGTGCTGTTTTGGCACAGCGAACAAGGGCTTGGATGGTGCGTGTGTGTTTTGAAGGGCAAGCCCAGGGATTAGCGCTGTGAATGAGTAGGCATGGAGATGGGGATAGAGTGCTGTGGCGTCTCTCCTGTGGTTCTCTGAAGGGGGGGTTGCTTAGGCAATTAGGTGAGATAAAGAGGGTTGACCTTCACCACCGCCCCTCCCCCACTCTACTGCTGAAATCTCCCTCCCCCCGTGGCAAACCTCAGGGGTTTGATTCCCGTGGCTACTGTCTGAAGACGCAATAATTTATGTTTTGGAACACAAAAGCATTTCACGCTCAGACGAGCACCTGATTTGGTGTGAAAGACACCGAGACCTGACAGCTAAACGCCCCCAATCCAGCAGAGCCCCCACCCTCCCTGGCCTGCAGGCAGCAGCTGTAGCTCTCTATAACACCCTCCTCTCGTATCCTCCCTCAGGCTCTGGGCTGTGATCCCAGCTGTCACCATTGTTTATTGTTTGACCCCAGAGGGAGGTGTTTGTGTGTGTGTGAGAAACTGTGTGTGTGTGTGTGTGTTAAAGGGGAGGTTTACTGCCTCTGACATTATTTGTAAGCATGCCATGTCGTTGAAAGCTGCTCTTGATGGAAAAACTGAAGGGTCATGAATTCCTCTATATATTTTCACATTGATCACTCGGCTCCGTTTGTGTATTAATGCCTTGTCGTATTGATTGACACACTTTCCAGTGGTAGGCCATATTGATTATGGATTAGTAATTGATTGCTTCTCCCTCTCTCTCCTGTAGCATCAGCATCTGTCCCACGCGCACGGCCCCCATGTCCCCCTCACCCCCCACCCGGCTGGGCTCAACCCAGCCCACTTGGGGGGAGGGGCCAGCCTGCTCGCCCTGTCCAGTGCCCTGGGGGCGCCACCGCACCACCTGGTGGGCAAAGAGGACAAGAAACACACGGCGGAGGCCGAGCAGCTAAGAGGTGAGCAGCAGCCACACCCACTGTTACTGGGCCTGCACCTAAGGAGGAGTCTGTCTAGCCCGCCCACATAGACAGACCAAACTGACAAGACTGTATCATCATTGGGTTTGTTTATAATAAATATACTGAACACCACAAGTGCAGGGCTCAGGATTAGAATTTCTTTCTTTTTGTGTGTTTTGTCGTGCCTCCCTCGTGTGCGCCCTGATGACCTTATCACCTTGATGCTGTGTCATCGTTGCTATGGGAACAGAGCAAGAGCCGGGCACAGTAAGTACTTTCTGTTACCTCTGGCTGCATCCTCCTCCTCATACCCTCCCCTACTCATTCCAACGTTCACACCTGTGTATATATGTATATTGTCTGTCTCTGTCTGTCTGTCGGAAGTTTACATTCACCTAAATATTTAAAATCAGTTTTTCACAATTCCTGACACTTAATCCTAGTAAAAATTCCCTGTCTTAGATCAGTTAGGATCACCACTTTATTATAAGAATGTCAGAACAATAGTAGAGAGAATTATTTATTTCAGCTTTTATTTCTTTCATCACATTCCCAGTGGGTCAGAAGTTTACATACACTCAATTAGTATTTGGTAGCATTGCCTTTAAACTGTTTAACTTGGGTCAAACGTTTTGGATAGCCTTCTACAAGCTTCCCACAATAAGTTGGGTGAATTTTGTCCCATTCCTCCTGACAGAGCTGGTGTAACTGAGTCAGGTTTGTAGGCCTCCTTGCTCGCACACGCTTTTTCAGTTCTGCCCACAAATGTTCTATAGGATTGAGGTCAGGGCTTTGTGATGGCCACTCCAATAACTTGACTGTTGTCCTTAAGCCATTTTGCCACAACTTTGGAAGTATGCTTGGGGTCATTGTCCATTTGGAAGACCCATTTGCGACCAAGCTTTAACTTCCTGATGTCTTGAGATGTTGCTTCAATATATCCACATAATTTCCCTGTCTCATGATGCCATCTATTTTGTGAAGTGCACAATTCCCCCTTGCAGCAAAGCACCGCCACAACATGATGCTGCCACCCTCGTGCTTTACAGTTGGGATGGGGTTCTTTGGCTTGCAGGGCTCCCCCTTTATCCTCCAAACATAACGATGGTCATTATGGCCAAACAGTTCTAGTTTTGTTTCATCAGACCAGAGGACATTTCTCCAAAAAGTACAATCTTTGTCCCCATGTGCAGTTGCAAACCGTAGTCTGGCTTTTTTATGGCGGTTTTGGAGCAGTGGCTTGTTCCTTGCTGAGCGGCCTTTCAGGATATGTCTATATAGGACTCATTTAACTGTGGATATAAATACTTTTGTACCTGTTTCCTCCAGCATCTACATGTGTTCTGGGATTGATTTTCACTTTTTTCACCAAAGTACGTTCATCTCTAGGAGACAGAACACGTCTTCTTCCTGTGCGGTATGACGGCTGCTTGGTCCCATGGTGTTTATACTTGCGTACTATTGTTTGTACAGTTGAACGTGGTACCTTCAGGTGTTTGGAAATTGCTCCCAAGGATGAACCGGACTTGTGGAGGTCTCCAATTGTATTTCTGAGGGAGGTCTTGGCTGATTTCTTTAGATTTCCCATGATGTCAAGCAAAGAGACACTGAGTTTGAAAGTAGGCCTTGAAATGCATCCACAGGTACACCTCCAATTGACTCAGGCTAATTTACATAATTTATCAGAAGCTTCTAAAGCCATGACATTTTCTCCAATTTTCCAAGCTGTCACAGGCACAGCCAACTTAGTCCATGTAAACTTCTGACCCACTGGAATTGTGATACATTGATTTACAAATGAAATAATCTGTCTGTAAACAATTGTTGGAAAAATAACTTGTCATGCACAAAGTAGATGTC
Organism: Oncorhynchus clarkii lewisi; assembly: GCF_045791955.1. Lineage (NCBI taxonomy): Eukaryota > Metazoa > Chordata > Actinopteri > Salmoniformes > Salmonidae > Oncorhynchus > Oncorhynchus clarkii. The sequence goes on along the minus strand of NC_092176.1, from coordinate 596,463 downwards.
CCAACTGACTATAGTTTGTTCCCAAAACTATAGCTTGTTCACAAGAAATTTGTGGAGTGGTTTAAAAATGAGTTTTAATGACTCCAACCTAAGTGTATGTAAACTTCTGACTTCATGTGTGTATGTATATCACACACACACCAGTCAAAAGTCTGGACACACCTACTCTTTCAAAGGTTTTTCTTTGAAAGAGTCTAAGGCAGGGTAGCCTAGTGGTTAGAGCGTTGGACTAGTAACCGGAAGGTTGCGAGTTCAAACCCCCGAGCTGGCAAGGTACAAATCTGTCGTTCTGCCCCTGAACAGGCAGTTAACCCACTGTTCCCAGGCCGTCATTGAAAATAAGAATTTGTTCTTAACTGACTTGCCTGGCTAAATAAAGGTAAAATAAAAAAAAATAAAATAAAAATAAAAATTTTGACTATTTTCTACATTGTATAATAATAGTGAAGACCTCAAAAGTATGAAATAACACACATTGATCATGTAGTAACCAAAAAAGTGTTAAACAAATCAAAATATATTTGAGATTCTTTAAAGTAGACACTCTTTGCCTTGATGACCGCTTTGGCATTCTCTCAACCAGATTCACCTGGAATGCTTTTTCAACAGTGTTGAAGGGTTTCCCAGATATACTGAGCACTTGTTGGTATGCAGTTGCCATACGAAGCGGTGATGCAGCCAGTCAAGATGCTCTCTGACCTTGTAGGCTGTGTCATTGTCGATCAAGATTACCACAGTGATGTGGTCTTCAAACATAATGATGGTTTTGGAGTCATGCGCAGCAGCGGGTGAACAGGGAGTACAGGAGGGGACTAAGCATGCCATGACCAGCCCTTCAAAGCACCCTTCACTGCCCCTGAATTGTGAGCAGATTGCTCCTCCCACTCTCCTAATCCCACGCTTAAAGGGTCTCATTGTGTTTAATACAGCCACTGACAGGGGGGAGCATTGTATGACCTCAGAGAACGGCGGGAAATTGCTTGTGTTTGTGGGTCAGCAATCTGCTTTCTAAAGCCTTTAAATAATGTTCCCCCTGAGAGGGAGGGTGTGTAGGAGCCTTTGGCTGGGGACAAGGAGAGGGGAGGCATGGGGAGAAAGAGGGGGGGCTCCCTCCCCCACGGCCTGTCTGTTGGGGCTGTGTGTAGCTCCTGGAGGCACATTTTCAATGACAGATTTAGGCCTAAATGGACTCCAACATGATGGGCTAATCCACAGAGTCAGGGGAACTGGGGGAGGGGATGTACACACTGCCCTTTAGCTGCCGCTGTAAAAGCTGGACAGAGCTAGGAGAGGGAGGACTGATAGAGCGGCAGAACAACTCGTACTAATCAGGGCCTTCTCGCTGTGTTGCTCCAATGTGCCCGAAATGAATATGTATGTGTAACCCCACCACTATCCAAATGGTGTAGTTGTGGGGACTGCATGACACAAGGGCTTTGACTGAAGACTGGCAGACAGCCCCACCTTGGCCTATAGCACATACAGTGGGGAGAACAAGTATTTGATACACTGCCGATGCTGTTGGTTTTCCTACTTACAAAGCATGTAGAGGTCTGTCATTTTTTTAATCATAGGTACACTTCAACTGTGAGAGATGGAATCTAAAACAAAATTCCAGAAAATCACATCGTATGATTTTTAAGTAATTAATTTGCATTTTATTGCATGACATAAGTATTTGCTCATCTACCAACCAGTAAGAATTCTGGCTCTCACAGACCTGTTCGTTTTTCTTTAAGAGGCTCCCCTGTTCTCCACTCATTTACCTGTATTAACTGCACCTGTCCACACACTCAATCAAACAGACTCCAACCTCTCCACAATGGCCAAGACCAGGGAGCTGTGTAAGGACATCAGGGATAAAATTGTAGACCTGCACAAGGCTGGGATGGGCTACAGGACAATAGGCAAGCAGCTTGGTGAGAAGCCAACAACTGTTGGCGCAATTATTAGAAAATGGAAGAAGTTCAATCCCAATAGAACATCTTTGGAGGGAGCTGAAAGTACATATTGCCCAGCGACAGCCCCGAAACCTGAAGGATCTGGAGAAGGTCTGTATGGAGGAGTGGGCCAAAATCCCTGCTGCAGTGTGTGCAAACCTGGTCAAGAACTACAGGAAACGTATGATCTCTGTATTGCAAACACAGGTTTCTGTACCAAATATTAAGTTCTGCTTTTCTGATGTATCAACTACTTATGTTGTGCAATAAAATGCAAATTAATTACTTCAAAATCATACAATCTGATTTTCTGGAATTTTGTTTTAGATTCCGTCTCTCACAGTTGAAGTGTACCTATGATAAAAAATTACGGACCTCTACATGCTTTGTAAGTAGGAAAACCTGCAAAATCGGCAGTGTATCAAATACTTGTTCTCCCCACTGTATCTGCTATTTCCTTATTTCTTTCCACCTTGCCCATTATTCACATCCTCTCTTCCTGTCTTTGGCAGAGTAATACCCTGCTGGTTGCTGACAGTTTGAGGAACTCAGACAAGCGACGCAACGGACCTGAATTCCCCAACGACACCAAGAAGAGGAAAGTAGAGGACAAGGACTCTAGTCATTATGTAAGCAGCAGCAGTGAGGTTGATAACTGTGTGTGTGAACGGTGAATGACATTGACAAACCTTTTGTCCCCACAGGATAGTGATGGAGAGAAGAGTGATGACAACCTGGTGGTGGATGTCTCCAATGAGGTACGTGTGTGTGTGTGTGTCAAATAAAATCTAATTTTATTTGTCACATGTATTTAGCAGGTGTAGTGAAATGCTTATGTTCCTAGCTCCAACAGTGCAGTGGTATCTAACAATACACACATCTCAAAGTAAAAGAATGGAATTAAGAAATATATTAATATTAGGACGAGCAATGTCGGAGTGGTATTGACTAAAATACAGTACATTACAATAAATACATATGAAATGAGTAAAACGATATTTAAACATTATTAAAGTGACCAGTGTTCTATTATTGAAGTGACCACTGATTCCATGTCTATGTACAGTGGGGCAAAAAAGTATTTAGTCAGCCACCAATTGTGCAAGTTCTCCCACTTAAAAAGATGAGAGGCCTGTAATTTTCATCATAGGTACACTTCAACTATGACAGACAAAATGAGAAAAAGAAATCCAGAAAATCACATTGTAGGATTTTTTTATTAATTTATTTGCAGATTATGGTGGAAAATAAGTATTTGGTCACCTACAAACAAGCAAGATTTCTGGCTCTCACAGACCTATAACTTCTTCTTTAAGAGGCTCCTCTGTCCTCCACTTGTACCTGTATTAATGGCACCTGTTTGAACTTGTTATCAGTATAAAAGACACCTGTCCACAACCTCAGTCAGTCACACTCCAAACTCCACTATGGGCAAGACTAAAGAGCTGTCAAATGACACCAGAAACAAAATTGTAGAACTGCACCAGGCTGGGAAGACTGAATCTGCAATAGGTAAGCAGCTTGGTTTGAAGAAATCAACTGTGGGAGCAATTATTAGGAAATGGAAGACATACAAGACCACTGATAATCTCCCTCGATCTGGGGCTCCACGCAAGATCTCACCCCGTGGGGTCAAAATGATCACAAGAACGGTGAGAAAAAATCCCAGAACCACACGGGGGGACCTAGTGAATGACCTGCAGAGAGCTGGGCCCAAAATAACAAAGCCTACCATCAGTAACACACTACGCCGCCAGGGACTCAAATCCTGCAGTGCCAGACGTGTCCCCCTGCTTAAGCCAGTACATGTACAGGCCCGTCCGAAGTTTGCTAGAGAGCATTTGGATGATCCAGAAGAAGATTGGGAGAATGTCATATGGTCAGATGAAACCAAAATATAACTTTTTGGTAAAAACTCAACTCGTCGTGTTTGGAGGACAAATAATGCTGAGTTGCAGCCAAAGAACACCATACCTACTGTGAAGCATGGGGGTGGAAACATCATGCTTTGGGGCTGTTTTTCTGCAAAGGGACCAGGACGACTGATCCGTGTAAAGGAAAGAATGAATGGGGCCATGTATCGTGAGATTTTGAGTGAAAACCTCCTTCCATCAGCAAGGACATTGAAGATGAAACGTGGCTGGGTCTTTCAGCATGACAATGATCCCAAACACCGCCCGGGCAACGAAGGAGTGGCTTCGTAAGAAGCATTTCAAGGTTCTGGAGTGGCCTAGCCAGTCTCCAGATCTCAACCCCATAGAAAATCTTTGGAGGGAGTTGAAAGTCTGTGTTGCCCAGCAACAGCCCCAAAACTCTAGAGGAGTTTAGAGGAGATCTGCATAGAGGAATGGGCCAAAATACCAGCAACAGTGTGTGAAAACCTTGTGAAGACTTACAGAAAACGTTTGACCTCTGTCATTGCCAACAAAGGGTATATAACAAAGTATTGAGAAACTTTTGTTATTGACCAAATATTTATTTTCCACCATAATTTGCAAATAAATTCATTAAAAATCCTACAATATGATTTTCTGGATTTTTTCCCCTCATTTTGTCTGTCATGGTTGAAGTGTACCTATGATGAAAATTTCAGGCCTCATCTTTTTAAGTGGGAGAACTTGCACAATTGGTGGCTAAATACTTTTTTGCCCCACTATACATAGGGCAGCAGCCTCTTAAGGTGCAGAGTTGAGTAACCAGGTGGAGGCTGGTTATTGATGGCTATGCTGTCTGATGGCCTTGAGATAGAAGCTGTTTTTCAGTCTCTCTGTCCCAGCTTTGATGCACCTGTACTGACCTCACCTTCTGGATGATAGCGGGGTGAGCAGGCAGTGACTCGGGTGGTTGTCCTTTGGCCATCCTGTGACTCTTTCTAACGTATACATGCCGGTCTTTTAGGGAAAGGAAAAGGAGGATACCTAGTCAGTTGCACACGTGAATGCATTCAACTGAAATGTGTCTTCCAGATTTAACCCAACCCCTCTGAATCAGGCCTCGCTATATGGCTCAAAGCAACTCTATGGATGCCGAATGGGCCCTGGTCAAAAGTAGTGCACTCTATAAGAAATAGAGTGCCATTTGGGACGCATATGATAATTTCACATCAGGGGAAATAGGGCGCTGAGTGTGAGTCAGTGTGTGTGTGTGTGTATGACCCCCCCCCTCTCCAGGATCCTGCCTCCCCTCATGGTACGCCCCTGCCCTCCCCCAGAGAGAACGGGCTGGACAAGACACGCCTCCTGAAGAAGGACCCATCCTGTAGCCCCGCCTCCACAGCCTCCTCTGCAAGCTCCTCCTCCCTCAAGTCCAAAGAGATGGGAATGGTGTGTGTGGCCAAAGCTCTCCATACACTAATACTTTTCGCTGTCTGAAGAAGTCTTTAATGCTGGGTCACAGAAACACACACTTTTTAATAGACCTTCCCATTTCCCTCTAAAGAGTGGTGGAATATCTTATCTCTTACCACCTTTCTCAATCCATCCCTTGATTTCTCTCTCCTTTAATGGTGTGATATCTGGGTAAAGACAGCCTATATGTTTCCATGGCAGCGTGACAAGCCAGGTACGCCTCAACCGAAGTTGAGCACTCCCACTCACCGAGGAGACTCCACACCCGGACCCAGTGCCACACCCACTCTCCGCCCCAGCCTATCCAAGCCCCCCTCCATGGAGCTACCTCACCCACCTAGTAAGATAAACTTCACCCCATTTTAATTTACCTCAGTACCTTTTCCAATCATACCTAACAGCCTATAGTACAGGCTACCTACTAATATGCATTTGTTTAGTTTAATTAAAGGCATACTACACTCAAACTATATTTTAATATTTTGTTCATTAGTCCACTGTTAATACAATCCCAAAAATGTTTTGCATGTCAGCAGTCAAGTTTTGAAGATGGAGCACTTTCAGTAAAGAGTTCAAACTTGCCTTTATGATGCGTTTTGTGTCATATGGTTATGAATATGCTGCACACTGACTGCACTGCAGATACATTAAACCCATCTGAAAACAGCTCTTGTCTACTCCCTAGCCGCTGGTCTGCGGACTCCGCTGGCGGTGTCAGGGCCGTACCCCGGGCCGTTTGGCATGCTGCCTCACGCCGCCATGAATGGGGAGCTGGCAAGTGCCGGCGCAGGCTACGCCGGCCTCCACAACATGTCCCCTCAGATGAGCGCTGCGGCGGCCGCCGCTGTGGCTGCCTACGGACGCTCCCCTATGGTGGGTGTGTGTGCTAGTGTGTCTCTTATTCCATATTGTGCGATCATTGCGTGTCTAAACGGCTAAATGTTGGTATGTTTATGTAGGATCCGTTGCTGTATCTACTGACCTCATTTCTCTGGTGTGTGTGTGTGCCCGTGGCTGTTTGAGCATGTACTCCTCATCATCACTCTGTGTGTACTCATCATCCCTCTGTGTGTTCTCCCTCAGGCCGGCTTTGACCCTCTTCCTCACATGAGAGTCCCTGGAATGCCCCCAAGCTTATCAGGCATCCCTGGAGGCAAACCGTGAGTTGCGTGTGTTCCGTATATAAACTGTAGGAGAGTGTCTTTTAGCACTGTGTTCTCCGTAGTAGCAAGACAAATATCCCCTCAATTCCACCTTTCCCCCTCTTACTAAACCTTCTCCTCTCAGAGCCTACTCCTTCCATGTTAGCGCCGATGGACAGATGCAGCCGGTACCGTTCCCTCCAGATGCCCTGGTGGGCCCTGGCATCCCGCGCCATGCACGCCAGATCAACACACTGAACCATGGTGAGGTGGTCTGTGCTGTCACCATCAGCAACCCCACGCGCCATGTCTACACAGGCGGCAAGGGCTGCGTCAAGGTCTGGGACATCAGTCACCCTGGCAACAAGAGTCCTGTGTCCCAACTGGACTGCCTGGTGAGTGCTAGACCTAATATACACACTGTTATCCAAAATTGCACAGTTGAAGCATGTATTCAGTAGCATTGTTCTTTAACCAACATCACAGGATGTGTGTTTGTGGGCAGGGCACATGCTATAAATATACACCTACAGTACCTGTCAAGTTTGGACAAATCTACTTTTTCTTTATTTTTACTATTTTTAACATTGTAGAATAATAGTTAGGACATCAAAACTGTGAAATAACACATATGGAATCATGAAGTAACCAAAAAAGTGTTAAACAAATCAAAATATATATTAGCATTCTCTCAGCCAGCTTCAGGAGGTACATTAGTCACCCGGAATACATTTCAATTAACAGGTGTGCCTTGGTAAGTTAATTTATGGAATTTCTTTCCTCCTTAATGCATTTGAGCAAATCAGCTGTGTTGTGACAAGGTAGGGGTGGTATACAGAAGAGAGCCCTATTTGGTAAAAGACAAAGTCCATATGGCAAGAACAGCTCAAATAAGCAAAGAGAAACGACAGCCCATTACTCTAAGAGATGGTCAGTCAATGCAGAAAATTACGGATTTTGAAAGTTTCTTCGTGCAGTCACAAAAACCATTGAGCGCTATGATGGAACTGTCTCTCATGAGGACCTCCCACAGGAAAGGAAGACCCAGAGTTACCTCCGCTGCAGAGGATAAGTTCATTAGAGTTACCAGCCTCAGAAATTGGAGCCCCAAAAAATGCTTCACAGAGTTCAAGTAACAAACGCATCTCAACATCAACTGTTCAGAATAGACTGTGTGAATCAGGCCTTCATGGTCAAATTGCTGCAAAGAAACCATTACTAAAGGACACCGATAAGAAGAAGAGGCTTGCTTGGGGTCAAGAAACACAAGCAATGGACATTAGACCGGTGGAAATCTGTCCTTTTGGTCTGATGAGTCCAAATTTGAGATTTTTGGTTTGAACCGCTGTGTCTTTGTGAGACGCAGAGTAGGTGAACGGATGATCTCTGCATGTGTGGTTCCCACCGTGAAGCATGGAGGAGGTGGTGTTGGTGTGCTTTGCTGGTGAAACTGTTGGTGATTTATTTAAAATTCAAAGCACACTTAACCAGCATGGCTACCTCCGCATTCTGCAGCGATACACCATCCCATGTTGTTTGCTCTTAGTGGGACTATCATTTTGTTTTTCAACAGGACAATGACCCAACACACCTCCAGGCTGTGTAAGGGCTATTTGACCAAGAAGGAGAGTGATGGAGTGCTACGTCAGATGACCTGGCCTCCAAAATCACCTGACCTCAACCCAATTGAGATGGTTTGGGATGAGATGGACCGCAGAGTGAAGAAAGCAGCCCCCAAGTGCTCAGCATATGTAGGAACTCCTTCAAGACTGTTGGAAAAGCATTCCAGGTGAAGTTGGTTGAGAGCATGCCAAGAATGTGCAAAGCTGTCAAGGCAAAGGGTGGATACTTTGAAGAATCTCAAATATAAAATATATTTTGATTTGTTTAACACTTTTTTTGGTTACTACATAATTCCATATGTGTTATTTCGTATTTTGGATGTCTTCACTATATACAATGTAGAAAATAGTAAAAATAAAGAAAAACCCTTGAATGAGTAGGTGTCCAAACTTTTGACTGGTTCTGTACCACTTTGTGTGCATAGTTTGTGTATTAGAGAACAAAAATAACTTTGCACGCGCTTGTCAGAACCGAGACAACTATATCCGCTCGTGCCGGCTGCTCCCCGACGGCCGGACGCTCATCGTGGGGGGCGAGGCCAGCACACTGTCAATCTGGGACCTAGCCACGCCCACTCCACGCATTAAGGCGGAGCTGACCTCCTCAGCCCCGGCCTGCTATGCCCTGGCCATCTCCCCTGACTCCAAGGTGTGCTTCTCCTGCTGCAGCGATGGGAACATCGCCGTCTGGGACCTGCACAACCAGACCCTGGTCAGGTAAGGACCACATGGGAGAATACATTGCCAATAGGTAGCAGGTAGAAATTTGTAGCCTCTAACCACTGGTCCAGTGTCAGATATTGTTTCATCCCCCTAATGGTCAGTCATGTGTGCATACATTTTCATATGGGTGGCTCCATATGAATTGAACCCACAGCCCTTGGCATTGCAAGGGCTGTGCTCTACCAACTGAGCCACACAGGACCACGTATTTTTGATAACATCTGTTAATTGTGTGTGTGTGTGTGTTTATCACAGACAGTTCCAGGGCCACACAGACGGAGCCAGCTGTATTGACATCTCCAACGATGGGACAAAGCTGTGGACGGGGGGGCTGGACAACACCGTACGCTCCTGGGACCTAAGAGAGGGACGCCAGCTGCAGCAGCACGACTTCACCTCACAGGTACATGCACGCATACACACATCCCTGAAAGACACACAACCGCTCCAGCTGCACGACTTGAACCACAGGTACACACACACCCCGCAAACACACAGGAAGGGCTCTAAAGTGCGATCAATTTGGGCGAATGTACAACCAAATATTTTTGCTGTGTGACCAGGGGTTTTATTTTAGGAGCACAGTGCGACTACGATAAAAGTATCCCAGATAATAATTGTTGTAATGATAAGGCTTCGCTGTACCGTTGTTTTTGAGTGCCATGAAGGGTAAAGCGAGTGCAAATCCGTTAGCGTCATGGTTGCACCATAACTACAGCGAAAATGGCTTGCTTCTAGCCCTACCAGGTCAAGAGATCTAACCTATTTTACCGCCACAACATTTTTATCTACCTATAGTGGATCGCCGGGACCTTCTACACTCATAAATCACGCTGTGGGCTGTTCTAAAACTACTCGTGTGTCGACGTTATTAACCATTTTGATGACATTTTGTTCAGTCCTATTACCTCATTGGCTAGCTTCCGGCGGAGACACTTCCGGCGCCGACAGAGATGGCCGCCTCGCTTCGCGTTCCTAGGAAACTATGCAGTTTTTTGTTTTTTACGTGTTATTTCTTACATTAGTACCCCAGGTCATCTTAGGTTTCATTACATACAGTCGAGAAGAACTACTGAATATAAGATCAGCGTCAACTCACCATCAGTACGACCAAGAATATGTTTTTCGCGACGCGGATCCTGTGTTCTGCCTTACAAACAGGACAACGGAGTGGATCCCATGCAGCGACCCAAAAAAACGACTCCGAAAAAGAGGGAAACGAGGCGGTCTTCTGGTCAGACTCCGGAGACGGGCACACCGTGCACCACGCCCTAGCATTCTTCTTGCCAATGTCCAGTCTCTTGACAACAAGGTTGATGAAATCCGAGCAAGGGTAGCATTCCAGAGGGACATCAGAGACTGTAACGTTCTTTGCTTCACGGAAACGTGGCTCACTGGAGAGACGCTATCCGAGGCGGTGCAGCCAACGGGTTTCTCCACGCATCGCGCAGACAGAAAAAACATCTTTCTGGTAAGAAGAGGGGCGGGGGCGTATGCCTTATGGCTAACGTGACATGGTGTGATGAAAGAAACATACAGGAACTCAAATCCTTCTGTTCACCTGATTTAGAATTCCTCACAATCAAATGTAGACCGCATTATCTACCAAGAGAATTATCTTCGATTATAATCACAGCCGTATATATCCCCCCCAAGCAGACACATCGATGGCTCTGAATGAACTTTATTTGACTCTTTGCAAACTGGAAACAATTTATCCGGATGCTGCATTCATTGTAGCTGGGGATTTTAACAAGGCTAATCTGAAAACAAGACTCCCTAAATTTTATCAGCATATCGATTGCGCAACCAGGGGTGGAAGGACCTTGGATCGTTGTTACTCTAACTTCCGCGACGCATATAAGGCCCTGCCCCGCCCCCCTTTCGGAAAAGCTGACCACGACTCCATTTTGTTGATCCCTGCCTACAGACAGAAACTAAAACAAGAGGCTCCCACGCTGAGGTCTGTCCAACGCTGGTCCGACCAAGCTGACTCCACACTGCAAGACTGCTTCCATCACGTGGACTGGGACATGTTTCGTATTGCGTCAGACAACAACATTGACGAATACGCTGATTCGGTGTGCGAGTTCATTAGAACGTGCGTTGAAGATGTCGTTCCCATAGCAACGATTAAAACATTCCCTAACCAGAAACCGTGGATTGATGGCAGCATTCGCGTGAAACTGAAAGCGCGAACCACTGCTTTTAATCAGGGCAAGGTGTCTGGTAACATGACCGAATACAAACAGTGCAGCTATTCCCTCCGCAAGGCTATCAAACAAGCTAAGCGTCAGTACAGAGACAAAGTAGAATCTCAATTCAACGGCTCAGACACAAGAGGCATGTGGCAGGGTCAATCACGGACTACAGGAAGAAATCCAGCCCAGTCACGGACCAGGATGTCCTGCTCCCAGGCAGACTAAATAACCTTTTTGCCCGCTTTGAGGACAATACAGTGCCACTGACACGGCCTGCAACGAAAACATGCGGTCTCTCCTTCACTGCAGCCGAGGTGAGTAAGACATTTAAACGTGTTAACCCTCGCAAGGCTGCAGGCCCAGACGGCATCCCCAGCCGCGCCCTCAGAGCATGCGCAGACCAGCTGGCCGGTGTGTTTACCGACATATTCAATCAATCCCTATACCAGTCTGCTGTTCCCACATGCTTCAAGAGGGCCACCATTGTTCCTGTTCCCAAGAAAGCTAAGGTAACTGAGCTAAACGACTACCGCCCCGTAGCACTCACTTCCGTCAACATGAAGTGCTTTGAGAGACTAGTCAAGGACCATATCACCTCCACCCTACCTGACACCCTAGACCCACTCCAATTTGCTTACCGCCCAAATAGGTCCACAGACGATGCAATCTCAACCACACTGCACACTGCCCTAACCCATCTGGACAAGAGGAATACCTATGTGAGAATGCTGTTCATCGACTACAGCTCGGCATTCAACACCATAGTACCCTCCAAGCTCGTCATCAAGCTCGAGACCCTGGGTCTCGACCCCGCCCTGTGCAACTGGGTACTGGACTTCCTGACGGGCCGCCCCCAGGTGGTGAGGGTAGGCAACAACATCTCCTCCCCGCTGATCCTCAACACTGGGGCCCCACAAGGGTGCGTTCTGAGCCCTCTCCTGTACTCCCTGTTCACCCACGACTGCGTGGCCACGCACGCCTCCAACTCAATCATCAAGTTTGCGGACGACACAACAGTGGTAGGCTTGATTACCAACAACGACGAGACGGCCTACAGGGAGGAGGTGAGGGCCCTCGGAGTGTGGTGTCAGGAAAATAACCTCACACTCAACGTCAACAAAACTAAGGAGATGATTGTGGACTTCAGGAAACAGCAGAGGGAACACCCCCCTATCCACATCGATGGAACAGTAGTGGAGAGGGTAGCAAGTTTTAAGTTCCTCGGCATACACATCACAGACAAACGGAATTGGTCCACTCACACAGACAGCATTGTGAAGAAGGCGCAGCAGCGCCTCTTCAACCTCAGGAGGCTGAAGAAATTTGGCTTGTCACCAAAAGCACTCACAAACTTCTACAGATGCACAATCGAGAGCATCCTGGCGGGCTGTATCACCGCCTGGTACGGCAACTGCTCCGCCCTCAACCGTAAGGCTCTCCAGAGGGTAGTGAGGTCTGCACAACGCATCACCGGGGGCAAACTACCTGCCCTCCAGGACACCTACACCACCCGATGTCACAGGAAGGCCATAAAGATCATCAAGGACATCAACCACCCGAGCCACTGCCTGTTCACCCCGCTATCATCCAGAAGGCGAGGTCAGTACAGGTGCATCAAAGCTGGGACCGAGAGACTGAAAAACAGCTTCTATCTCAAGGCCATCAGACTGTTAAACAGCCACCACTAACATTGAGTGGCTGCTGCCAACACACTGACACTGACTCAACTGCAGCCACTTTAATAATGGGAATTGATGGGAAATTATGTAAATATATCACTAGCCACTTTAAACAATGCTACCTTATATAATGTTACTTACCCTACATTATTCATCTCATATGCATACGTATATACTGTACTCTATATCATCGACTGTATCCTTATGTAATGCATGTATCACTAGCCACTTTAACTATGCCACTTTGTTTACATACTCATCTCATATGTATATACTGTACTCGATACCATCTACTGTATCTTGCCTATGCTGCTCTGTACCATCACTCATTCATATATCCTTATGTACATATTCTTTATCCCCTTACACTGTGTACAAGACAGTAGTTTTGGAATTGTTAGTTAGATTACTTGTTGGTTATTACTGCATTGTCGGAACTAGAAGCACAAGCATTTCGCTACACTCGCATTAACATCTGCTAACCATGTGTATGTGACAAATAAAATTTGATTTGATTTGATTTAGCTAACAACCTGGTAACTTTATTAGGGCCCTATGAAATCTGTTTTTTTTCTCCCAAATTCTGTTTCTATCTTTCTGAATTTATTTACGATTTACGTTAATTTTATCATCAAGATTGTCTAATAATACAACTGAATAAAAAGTCAATTTAATAAGATATAACAGTACATTTGTAATGATGCAACGCACTTTTGCACTATTTTTTTTTATCAAGGAAAGTGCTTCAATACAGAGTTCTACTAAGTGTTTCATTATAAATGGAAAATAAATCATGCAAGAATCTAGGCAACAATGCAGCAACCTTCTCTATTTCCAGCTGGCTGAGGACGTTTGTGATTGCTTGGGAGGACGACTTTTTTGCCACCAAAAACTCTCTGTACAGATGAACATGCTCTGCATGGAACTTCACTATCTCAAACCAGCTATTCCATCTGGAGCTCACTGCTTCAGGAGCCTTGACCTACACAAACTCTTCAAAATGAGGAAGCTCACCTATCTTCTCTTTCTGGCAGGCTTCTTGAAGAAGATGGATCTCATCCATGTCACAAGTGATGCAACTTCAGATAAATATTTGTAGTGCTGTCATGTGTTAGGGAATGATCAGAATTAGTTGGGTAACATAGATAAGATGTTTTATTTTCATGATATGCTTATGAGTTATTTCTCATAAGAATGTATTTTGTTGTACTATAGTGGTGGCCATTGGCAGTTATCTGTTCTATGTCAAGACTAAGTTGCATGGGCCGCAGAGAGGGGAGAGGTCAAGGGGTCATCATGTGTAAACATATATTTTGCTCCACTGTGTCTGTGCCAGTCACTCCCTACTTTTCCCATCGGGGAAAGGAGGATGGCAGTGTCTGGAATCATTCTATCCTCTCCGTGAGTTTGTCCAGGATTGGTTGTATTTAGAATTGGTTCTATCTAAATGACAATTTGATATATATCATAGGGTGGGGGTAATGTCTTGGTACCATTTTGTACCAAGGACGAGATAAGAGCTTTGTTTAGGAGACCAAACTGAACGATAATTTATAGCCAACTCTGTCTTCTTTGGGGATACTCCTCTGAAGTAAAGTATTTTCTTTGTAAGTTCCTAAGACCTGTATTTTGTCATGTCGTCTTGAGAGGGGGTGGATCTTTGCTATAAAGGAACCCATTTGCCATTATGTTGGGCACTCTCAACTTTTCATTAGAGATACTGAACTGTTGAAAGTCAAAATGCTATTGCAAAAGCTTAATTATTATTAAAGGTGAAGATTAAGCATAACTCTGACTCGTGTGTGATTTGCTCTCATCATTTGGTAATTAAGGAAATTTCCACGACACATGTCTCACCCACCAGATTGATGACATGGCAGAGTTCCTTTCAGAACCTCCTTGAATGCCTTCAGGCATTAGGAGGCATTATCTGTGGCCGCTGCCCAGGCATCATTCAGGTTCAGATCGTTGCTGTGGAGGGAGGCTAGTATAGCTTGTGAAAACGTTGAGTCTGTCTGTCCACGAAAATGACATCCACCAGAAAGCACTGGTTCTCAACACCTACAATGAAAGATAAGGAAAAACTTGAATTATGTTTTTACCTAAAATAATATTGTGAAACTAAGTGTTATTTAAATTTCAAGGTTAAACACAATATAGATACAGCGATCGTTAGCTAGATGGAGGCAGACGGCTGCTGACATTATGCATCGCTGTATTTCACCACGATAGATCATCGTTTGGAATATCACAATTTCCATGCGTACAATTCACACTGCAGAATGTAAATGTAGGCTATTGCAATGGTATATTAATAGGCTAAGTTAACTCACCAATGACGATGTTTAGAATGCTGCAATCCCTTGGATCTGTTGTCTTGTCAACAACCACCACAAACTTCTTCCCATGGTCCTTTTTGTAGAACGGCAGTCATATGTTGGTCGAACACACTGGGCAGGTGCGTTTGACGGAGGCTGCTCTCATTTTCGGGCAACGCTCCTCCCTGTTTGCAATGCTGCACTAGTAATGGCTGTAGCTTTCTTAGCTTTTCTAAGGGGATGTCACAAAGTCCTGAATAAATTATTGTCTTGAATCTGCTGATGCGCTTGCACTAGTAATGGTTGTTTGAAGAGGCATGCTCTGGATAACACGGTGCTTTTCCTTGTTCTTCACATGGGCTTTAGACTTTAAGTGGCCATCACATGTATTTTTATGGGTCCAATCAATAGTATGTTGACAGAATTTGCAAAACAGCTTATCGCCTTACTCATAATAGTCCTTTGGGTATTGCTCTGCTCTGAATTTAGGGGTTAGGGTCGACTTGGCCCTCTGACAGCTTCTTCGTCATGTTTCTCAAAGTGACAGCCAAGTTGTGAGGTGACAGCCAAGGGGTAGGTTACTACAATAATTAGACCTACTTTAGATTTTTTTTAAAGGAATTTCAGCCAAATTATGGAATATTCTGCAATATTCCACGTTTTACAGTTGATTCCATTTTATTACCAAATTCCGCGATTCCACATAGGAAATCATAGGGCCCTACTTAACCAGGATATCCACACATTTGGAGGCACAGATAAAGGAAAAGGCATAGCTTCTTCAGGACATCAATGATCATAGCAATACATTCATGATCTCTGCATGTCTTTTAAAGTGACAGTGTAAAATGTTCAATGTTATACACCTCAATGGGAAAATAGTGCTTTTATACAATGTAGAAACCTAATATTCCACATATTACTTTGTAATTTCAATGACCGGTATTTGTATATACATTTTTAGCTTTCATAATAAACATATGTATTTCCATGTTTACATATTAGTTTCTAGGGCACAAAATAGCTAGAATTCATAGGCTGCGTTTAGACAGACAGGCCAATTCTGATATTTTTTCCACTAATTGGTCTTTTGACCAATCAGAGCTGATCTGATTGAGATGAAGCCAATATTGGGCTTTTATTTATTTATAAAATCTTATTTTCTGTTGCTTTTCGGTTGCTAACAATGAAAAATAATAATTTGGAGCCCGGGCATCTAAAATCACTGTTGAGGAATGATCTCATACCATTTGGTCGCTGCTCGTTTTCTCCTCGCAACAGTGTATTCTTTACAGCCTGCTAGTGCAATAGGCGTATCCAGAGTAATACACTATGTATCTGTTATGTGAAAATAGGGAGCACAATAGTGTAATACACAATAGTGTAATACGCAATAGCACCGGAGGGGATGGCTGCTGTTTTGTGTTATTTTGTGGGGTTTTTTCCCCCGCATTGTTTTACTTATTTTGTTGATGCTACCGTCTCTTATGACCGAAAAGAGCTTCTGGATATCAGAACAGCGATTACTCACCTCAAACTGGATGAAGATTTTTTTCTTTAACAGCTTCTACCCCCAAGCCATAAGACTCCTGAACGATTAATCAAATGGCCACCTGGACTATTACATTGACACCCCCATTTGTTTTTACACTGCTGCGACTCGTGGTTTATTATCTATGCATAGTCACTTTACCCCTACCTACATGTATAAATTTCCTCGACTATCCTGTACCTCCGCACATTGACTCGGTGACGGTACTCCCTGTATATAGCCTCCATTGTTATTTTATTGTGATTTATTTTTAAAATATTTTTTTTACTTAAGTTAATTTAGTAAATCTTAACTCTATTTTTGAAACTGCATTGTTGGTTAAGGGCTTGTGTTAAGTAACCAGTGTTGGGTTGTTTTCGGTGCAAATATTATAATTTTTTAACACGTTTAGCCCTCTAGCAGGATGATATTAGCTTAACACCTAAGGAGTGAATTGTGAAGGGGAGAAAGGCAGGGTTGTTTATTGTGGCAGCTGTGTCTGTCTGTGTGTCGATTTCTCATGCCCCTGAACACACACGCTGATCAGAGACCGGTTTCCCAATAGCGATGGAACATTTTTCCTACAATGGCCGAAGATGCAACATGCATTTCCCCCAAATACCACGCAGAGAGATTGGTTGCTAAGTTGGAGTATATGTCGATACTGATAGGATTGAAAGAAAGGAAGTGCTGCTCTCGGATCAGCTTTCTCCATTCACATTTTTCCTTAACATTAGAATTATTTCACAATTATGATGAGGGATCAGCTTGAGGCACCTTATTCTGTTTACCCAATAAAAATGTACAAATTCACCATGTTAGGCTACACATCATTAAATGTATTGAGACAAATTAGACAGACTACAAGTAGTGAAATGGAGCTCAATTGATTGAACGTAAAATGTATTTCAATTGGATTGAAATAGGCCTGTAGCCTACAGTTTTATGTTTTAATGCAGTCATCTAATTTTTCATTTGAAGCGTATTTATATCGCTTGTTTGTATCAATTGCAAACACATTGGTAACTTTGTATTTGTTGTGAACTTTGTTCGGAAGTCACAAGGAGACAGAAACATACGATTTATCAATGTTCTTCTCTGTATAAAGTGACACGGGAGGGTAAAAAAAGCATCTAATGACACACTTAGCTCTGAGGCAGGTGTTTAAATTACGAGCGTTTTCAAGTGCAACGTTAATAACGATGCTTTTGGGAAACCGGGCCCTGGTTGTCTCCTGCCCTTTCTGTAAATCTTCTCTCTGGGGTACTACTGTATGTACAGTGCCTTGCGAAAGTATTCGGCCCCCTTGAACTTTGCGACCTTTTGCCACATTTCAGGCTTCAAACATAAAGATATAAAACTGTATTTTTTTGTGAAGAATCAACAAGTGGGACACAATCATGAAGTGGAACGACATTTATTGGATATATCAAACTTTTTTAACAAATAAAAAAATAAATAATTGGGCGTGCAAAATTATTCAGCCCCTTTACTTTCAGTGCAGCAAACTCTCCAGAAGTTCAGTGAGGATCTCTGAATGATCCAATGTTGACCTAAATGACTAATGATGATAAATACAATCCACCTGTGTGTAATCAAGTCTCCGTATAAATGCACCTGCACTGTGATAGTCTCAGAGGTCCGTTAAAAGCGCAGAGAGCATCATGAAGAACAAGGAACACACCAGGCAGGTCCGAGATACTGTTGTGAAGAAGTTTAAAGCCGGATTTGGATACAAAAAGATTTCCCAAGCTTTAAACATCCCAAGGAGCACTGTGCAAGCGATAATATTGAAATGGAAGGAGTATCTGACCACTGCAAATCTACCAAGACCTGGCCGTCCCTCTAAACTTTCAGCTCATACAAGGAGAAGACTGATCAGAGATGCAGCCAAGAGGCCCATGATCACTCTGGATGAACTGCAGAGATCTACAGCTGAGGTGGGAGACTCTGTCCATAGGACAACAATCAGTCGTATATTGCACAAATCTGGCCTTTATGGAAGAGTGGCAAGAAGAAAGCCATTTCTTAAAGATATCCATAAAAAGTGTTGTTTAAAGCCACCTGGGAGACACACCAAACATGTGGAAGAAGGTGCTCTGGTCAGATGAAACCAAAATTGAACTTTTTGGCAACAATGCAAAACGTTATGTTTGGCGTAAAAGCAACACAGCTCATCACCCTGAACACACCATCCCCACTGTCAAACATGGTGGTGGCAGCATCATGGTTTGGGCCTGCTTTTCTTCAGCAGGGACAGGGAAGATGGTTAAAATTGATGGGAAGATGGATGGAGCCAAATACAGGACCATTCTGGAAGAAAACCTGATGGAGTCTGTAAAAGACCTGAGACTGGGACGGAGATTTGTCTTTCAACAAGACAATGATCCAAAACATAAAGCAAAATCTACAATGGGATGGTTCAAAAATAAACATATCCAGGTGTTAGAATGGCCAAGTCAAAGTCCAGACCTGAATCCAATCGAGAATCTGTGGAAAGAACTGAAAACTGCTGTTCACAAATGCTCTCCATCCAACCTCACTGAGCTCGAGCTGTTTTGCAAGGAGGAATGGGAAAAAATGTCAGTCTCTCGATGTGCAAAACTGATAGAGATATACCCCAAGCGACTTACAGCTGTAATCGCAGCAAAAGGTGGCGCTACAAAGTATTAACTTAAGGGGGCTGAATAATTTTGCACGCCCAATTTTTCCGTTTTTGATTTGTTAAAAAAGTTTGAAATATCCAATAAATGTCGTTCCACTTCATGATTGTGTCCCACTTGTTGTTGATTCTTCACAAAAAAAATACAGTTTTATATCTTTATGTTTGAAGCCTGAAATGTGGCAAAAGGTCGCAAAGTTCAAGGGGGCCGAATACTTTCGCAAGGCACTGTATCTGTCTATCTCTCACATGAGAGACACACACTGACCATGTTGTCCCTCTGCCCCCTCTCCAGATCTTTTCTCTGGGGTACTGTCCGACGGGAGAGTGGCTGGCGGTGGGGATGGAGAGTAGTAATGTGGAGGTGCTCCACGTCACCAAGCCAGACAAGTACCAGCTCCACCTCCACGAGAGCTGTGTGCTTTCCCTCCAGTTTGCTTCCTGTGGTAAGGCCATGTCACCAGAGCTCTGGCTGACGTGCTCAAGATTTGTGTATGAGTGTGTCTCAAATGGCACCCTATTCCCTATGTAGTGCACTACTTTTGACCATGCTCAAATGAACATTGGGGGCCATTTAGGACACATACTATGTCTTTGTTAGCTGTGTACTGTATTGTACTTGATTTATAGTATCAGTCAAAAGTTTGGACACCTACTCATTCCAGGGCTTTTCTTTATTTTTACTATTTTCTACATTGTAGAATAATAGTGAAGACATCAAAACTATGAAATAACACAAGGAATCATGTAGTAACCAAGAGTGTGCAAAGCTGTCATCAAGGCAAAGGATGGCTACTTTGAAGATTCTGTATGGTCGATGCATCTTAAAAACAACGATGTTACCGGCTTTTGTCTCCATGTTATGTTGGCATTTTCTAACTGATGGAACTAGCCCCCAAATGAGTCGCCTTTCCCTGGTTCATTTTCCACTTTGAACCGAGATGTATTAAACTCCCTGTTTTAATACAGGTATTCAGTTCAACTTTTTTTGTTGACCTAGTAGACAGCCTTATTCTGTTTTCATTGGAGAATCTCAATTGTATTTTGTATTTAGTTGACTCCTCGTGTCTTCTCTCCTCAAAATCCATTGGAGGAGAAGGTCAGAGGGGAGGGACTTCTGACTTTATCATCCAGTGGGTTTTGAGGAGGCGGAGAGGAGAAAGGAGGTGAGTCAAGGAAATGCAATTGGCTCTCTCCTTGTCTCTTCATATACAGTAGCTCTAATCCTAACGTGATTTGATTGTTTTTTATTCATTTTATTTATACTCTGGGTTCTCTTGGATTTGGCCCCTGCATCCACAGTAGTATCTGTCCTAGCTCTACTGTATGTCTATGTGATTCCTAAAGCTCTGTCTCCTATTTCTCTGCCTGCCCAGGAAAATGGTTTGTGAGCACAGGGAAGGATAACCTGCTGAATGCGTGGAGGACACCGTACGGAGCCAGTATATTCCAGGTACACACACACACCTGTCCACTTGGACAACCGTCTGTTCACTCCGACGGCCTTCCTACCAACATGTTTTTTATTTATCTTGTATCAAGGCTGGGTGTTGAGCTTGCTCTAATCTTTCTCTCTCGCTCTCTTTCCTATCTAACTCTAGTCGAAAGAGTCTTCGTCAGTGCTAAGCTGTGACATCTCAGTGGATGATAAGTACATAGTTACAGGTTCTGGAGATAAGAAGGCAACTGTCTATGAAGTCATCTACTAGACTGCACTGGTGAGCACTAGGATCAGAAACTGACAACTCAAAGTAGCTTTCACTGTCCTAAAACCAACCCTGGGTCAGGGGATACTGCAGAAAGTTCTACACCCTTTGACTTTTTCCACATTTTGTGTTACAGCCTGAATTTAGATTTATTTTTGGTCACTGGCCTACACAAAATACCCCATAATGTCAAATGGGTTTTGAGTCAATAAGTATTCAACCCCTTTGTTATGGCAAGCCGAAATAGGAGTAAAAATGTGCTTAACATGTCACACGAAAAGTTGCATGGAATCTGTGTGCATGGACTCTGTTTTAAAATTATTTATGAATGACTACCTCATCTCTGCACCCCATACAGTGCAATTATCTATAAGGTCCCTTAGTTGAGCAGTGAAAAGAAGCATTGGTAGATGGATAAAATTTAAAAAACAGACATTGAATATCCCTTTTTAAATAACTTCCCATAGTGAAGTTATTAGTTACACTTTGGGTGGTGTATCAATACACCCAGTCACTAAGATACAGGCATCCTTGCTAACTCAGTTGCCGGAGAGGAAGGAAACCGCTCAGGGATTTCACCATGATGCCAATGGTGACTTTAAAATAGCTTAATGGCTGTGTTAGGAGAAATCTGATGATGGATAGCGTTGTAGTTACTCCACAATGCTAACCCAATTGACAGTGTGAAAAGAAGGAAGCCTGTACAGAATACAAATATTCCAAAACATGCATCCTGTTTGCAACAAGGCACTAAAGTAATACTTCAAAAAATGTGGCTAAGCAATTAACATTTTGTCCTGAATACAAACGGTGATGTTTGGGACAAATACCACTCTCCATATTTTCAAGCATAGTGATGGCTGCATCATGTTATCGGTATGCTATTAATTGTTAAGGACTGGGCATAAAAAAAATACAAAAGGAATGGAGCTAAGCACAGGCAAAATCCTAAAGGATAACCTGGTTCAGTCTGCTTTCCGCTAGACACTGGGAGATGAATTCACCTTCAGCAGGACAATAACCTAAAACACAAGGCCACTGGAGTTGCTTACCAAGAAGACAGTGAATGTTCCTGAGTGGCCGAGTTACATTTTTAACTTAAATCTATGACGACCTGGAAATGGTTGTCTAGCAATGACCATAACCAATTTGACAGAGCTTGAATAATTTTGAAAATAATAATGGGCAAATGTTGCCCAATCCAGGTGTGGAAAACTCTTAGAGATTTACCCATAAAGACTCATAGCTGTAGTCCCTGCCAAAGGTGCTTCTACAAAGTATCGCCTCGGGGGTGTGAATACTTATGTAAATGAGATACCTGTATTTTATTTTCAAGAAATTAACAAACATTTCTAAAAACATGTATATACTTTGTCATTATAGGATGTTTGGTGGGTGCCTTTAAACAGTTTGGAAAATTCCATAAAATGTCATGGCTTTAGAAGATTCTGATAGGCTAATTGACATCATTTGAGTCAAAAGAGGTGTTCCTGTGGATGCATTTCAAGGCTTACCTTCAAACTCAGTGCCTCTTTGCTTGACATCATGGGAAAATCAAAAGAAATCAGCCAAGACCTCAGAAAAAAATTGTAGACCTCCACAAGTCTGGTTCATCCTTGGGAGCAATTTCCAAATGCCTGAAGTTACCACATTCATCTGTACAAACAATAGTACACAAGTATAAACACCATGGGACCACGCAGCCATCATACTGCTCAGGAAGGTTCTGTCTCCTAGAGATGAACATACTTTGGTGCGAAAAGTGCAAATCAATCACAGAACAACAGCAAAGGACCTTGTGAAGATGCTGGAGGAAACGGGTACAAAAGTATCTATTAGAGGTGGACCGATTATGATTTTACAATGCCGATACCGATTTATTGGACGACCAAAAAAAGCGGATTCCGATTAATGGGCCAATTTTATACATATATTTGTAAAAATGACAATTACAACAATACTGAATGAACAATAAACACTTTTATTTTACCTTAATATAATACATCAATAAAACCAATTTAGTCATAAATAAATAAATAATGAAACATGTTAAATTTGGTTTAAATAATGCAAAAACAAAGTGTTGGAGAAGAAAGTAAAAGTGCAATATGTGCCATGTAAACAAGCTAACGTTTAAGTTCCTTGCTCAGAACATGAGAACATATGAAAGCTGGTGGTTCCTTTTAACATGAGTCTTCAATATTCCCATGTAAGAAGTTTTATGTTGTAGTTATTATATGACCATTTCTCTCTATACCATTTGTATTACATATACCTTTGACTATTGGATGTTCTAATAGGTACTTTAGCCGAATCTCGGAAGTTGATAGGCTTGAAGTCATAAACAGCGCAATGCTTGAAGCATTGCGAAGAGCTGCTGGCAAACGCAGGACAGTGTGTTTGAATGAATGCTTACGAGCCTGCTGCTGCCTACCACCACTCAGACTGCTCTATCAAATCATAGACTTAATTATAACATAATAACACACAGAAATATGAGCCTTAGGTCATTAATATGGTCAAATCCGGAAACTATAATTTTGAAAACAAGATGTTTATTTTTTCAGTGAAATATGGAACCGTTCCGTATTTTATCTAACGGGTGGCATCCATAAGTCTAAATATTGCTGTTACATTGCACAACCTTCAATGTTATGTCATAATTACGTAAATTCTGGGAAATTAGTTCGCAAAAAGCCAGGCGGCCCAAACTGTTGCATATACCCTGACTCTTGCAATGAACGCAATAGAAGTGACACAATTTCCCTAGTTTAATATTTCCTACTAACATGAATTTATTTTAACTAAATATGCAGGTTTAAAAAATATACTTCTGTGTATTGATTTTAAGAAAGGCATTGATGTTTATGGTTAGGTACATTCGTGCAACGATTGTGTTTCTTTTGCAAATGTGCTTTTGTTAAATCATCCCGTTTGGTGAAGTTGGCTGTCTTTGTTTGGAAGAAATGGTCTTCACACAGTTCGCAATGAGCCAGGTGGCCCAAAATGCTGCATATATCCTGACTCTGTTGCACAGAACGCAAGAAAAGTGACACAATTTCCCTATTTAAAAGAAATTCATGTTAGCAGGCAATATTAACTAAATATGCACTTGTGTATTGATTTTAAGAAAGGCATTGATGTTTATGGTTACGACAGTGCTTTTTTCGCGAATGCGCTTGTTAAATCACCCATTTGGCAAAGAAGGCTGTGATTCAATGATAAATTAACAGGCACCGCATCGATTATATGCAACGCAGGACAAGCTAGATAAACTAGTAATATCATCAACCATGTGTAGTTAACTAGTGATTATGTTAAGATTGATTGTTTTTAATAAGATACATTTAATGCACTTTACCTTGGCTCCTTTTTGCTCTCGCACAACAGGTTGTCAGCCTGCCATGCAGTCTCCTCGTGGAGTGCAATGTAATCGGCCATGATCGGTGTCCAAAAATGCCGATTACCGATTATGAAAACTTGTAATCGGCCATTCCGATTAATCGGTCGACGTCTAGCATCTATATCCACAGTAAAACAAGTCCTATATCTACATAACCTGAAAGGCCGCTCTGCAAGGAAGAAGCCACTGCTCCAAAACCTCCATAAAAAAGACAGATTACGGTTTGCAACTGCACATAGGGACAAAGATCGAACTTTTTGGAGAAATGTCCTCTGTTCTGATGAAACAAAAATATAATTATTTGGCCAGATTGACCATCGTTATGTTTGGAGGAAAAAGGGGGACGCTTGCAAGCCGAAGAACCCCATCCCAACCATGAAGCACAGGGGTGGCAGCATCATTTTGTGTGGGGGCTTTGCTACAGGATGGACTGGTGCGCTTCACAAAATAGATGGCATCATGAGGTAAGAAAATTATGTGGATATATTGAAGCAACATCTCAAGGCATCAGGAAGTTAAAGCTTGGTCGCAAATGGGTCTTCCAAATGGACAATGACCCCAAAGTTGTGGCAAAATGGCATTGGAGTGGCCATCACAAAGCCCTGACCTCAATCATATAGAAAACTTGTGGGCAGAACAGAAAAAGTATGTGCTAACAAGGAGGCCTACAAACCTGACTCTGTTGCACCAGCTCTGTCAGGAGGAATGGGCCAAAATTCACCCAACTTATTGTGGGAAGCTTGTGGAAGGCTATCTGAAACGTTTGACCCAAGTTAAACAATTTAATGGCAATGCTACCCAATACTAATTGAGTGTATGTAAACTTCTGACCCACTGGGAATGTGATGAAAGAAATAAAAGCTGAAATAAATTATTCTCTACTATTATTCTGACATTTCACATTCTTAAAATAAAGTGGTGATCCTAACTGACCTAAGACAGGATTTTTACTAGGATTAAATGTCAGGAATTTTGAAACTGAGGTTAAATGTATTTGGCTAAGGTGTATGTAAACTTCCGACTTCAACTGTATATTTAATCAAATTTTGAATTCAGGCTGTAACGCAACAAAATGTGGAATAAGTCAAGGGGAATGAAAACTTTCTGAAGGCACTACTGTATATAAGTGACCTTTGAACTGTACAACTGACCCTGGGTCATGGGATCCTACAGAACATTCTCTATACATGACCATTCATGGGCAGAGCTTCCAGAACAATTGATGATGGACAGACAGTCGGGTGGATTCATGGATATAGAGAGATGGATCGAAACCTCATTATAGACAGATGGACAGAAAGGCAGACCAAAACCTCAGAGGTGCCGAATTAATGGCATTGTAGTTTATTTTTACAGACAAAGAATGTGAATGTCCTGGTGACCTCTGACCTCAGCTTGCTCTTCTTTCAGACATGACTTTCCACTCAGACCTTTCACACCCTAGTACTGTGTCCCTTCCTACATGTCTGCTATTGCTATCATGTACTTTGTTTTTTTTTCTTTGTATTTTATCGGTCGAGTACTTGTAAAAAGTGTATATATTTGTTTTCTTACAGTAATTGCTTTAGAAATAACAAATGTTTGGTATGTCTTTTACATGGAAAATATCTAACCAGGAAAAAACACTAAATGGTCTTACTGCTAGCTAATATAAATCAATTGAAATGTCTAGATAATAAATGTTCTTTTTATTCTAACAAACGTATTTTCTCTGGCTTCCAAAATGAATTGTGACATTCTTGTTCTTGGGCATGGTCTTTAATCCAAGAAGGCCTATATTCAAAGACTACATGGGTTAACTTGTATGTAGAGACTAATCAGATATGGGTGAGAATGTCAAATGGCACTCATTGCTATAATGCTCCATCATAATCACAATGCTCCATCATAATCTTGATTTTCATCTTAAAGCTCATCAATGGCAGACGTGTTGAGGTTAACGTTGAGAACATAGACGTCTGAATGGTTCCTCTGGGAGGTTCATTAGCTGAGCACAGCAGAGCAGGCGGTTACAAGTGTTGAGCAGGTCCATTCACACAGTCATTGTGGGTTAATGCTAACGCAATTATCATTAACGAGGTTAATTTGCAGGCTAATGACCATTAGAGGAGGGCTTCCAGGGGGAAGTGGAGGAGGTGCTACTGAATAATGAGCTGCTCTTCAGAGAGCAATGAAACTGGCTACATCTGCAATTGGAGACTATGTGCAGTTGCGTCAACATTTATTTGTCATCTGCACAGGATACAGCAAAGTGTACACAGTACAATTAAATGCTTGTGTGCATGTTTGTGCGTGCAGGACTGTGGAGCACTGCTTAGTGCTCTTGACTATGGGCCTTTGTGCTAGTGTTGCATGGTATACTGACATTTTTAGATGAAAAAACAAATAACACTTCGGTATAATTATTTTTAAACATTCGTTAGGCTACTTCTGTCAAATGTCTCACATGATTGAGAGGATCAACTCTCTCAGTGCAGCCCCTTTTATAGTGAGAAGAGCAAAGTGCCAGGTCCACTTATTTTGGGGCCGGCAAGTAGCCTTGTGGTTAGAGCGTTGGTTTACAAACCTATTCATTGACGTCTAAACTGGTTCCAGAGTGGTTTTTACTAAAAATGTTTTTGGTATAACTTGAAGTAGCAGAATGAATAGGGAATGTGTCAAAGCAGCCAGTGAGGATGATATACATGTGGAAGATTTTATCTTCAACCATGCTGGAATGATATGTGGGGTATCTGCACGGATCCAGTACTGAATTACACGGAAGTTGGCAGCCCAATAAGCAAACTGGAAATTAGGTAGGGCCATGCCCCCTAAGGGTTTAGGCCTTTTTAAGGAACACCTTGCGGATCCTTAGATTTAAAAAAATCCAGAAAGTGAGATAATACCATCAAGTTTGCGTAAAAAAGATTTGGGAATAAAAATAGGTATACATTTAAAGAGTTAGAAGTTAGGGAGGGTATTCATTTTAACCACATTAATTCAACCAGCTAATTATAGGGGGAGTAGTGAACAATGTCACAAATAATTGAACACACAAAATTCTTAAAACTCTGAGAAGGATAATATGAGCTGATTTGCATTTTAAACTGACATTCTTATTGCTATATCCCACACGTTACTCTGTCTTTCGATTCTCACCCTCTCACTCTCACACACGCTGGCTTGACATCTGAATGCTCAGCTATGACAAGCCAACTGTCATTTACTCTTAAGGTGCTGACCAGTTGCACCCTCTATAACCACTGTTTTATATTATTTGACCCTGCTGGGTTTGAACAGCTTAAAAAATGATCTAGCCTTTATGGCCATGTACTCTTATAATCTCCAACCTGTTCGGATTTAAGTTTTAACTTTAGTATGACTGACACCTTTAGAGAGGGGTCTAATACTTTAATAATTTCTGCCCTCCGATTTCATATTCATTATATAAATAGGCCAAACCGCAACATTGTCGGCTAAAACTATTTAATTCATGAATGCATTTGAACGTTTTTAATATTATGATAGTGATCTGTTATCCATCGATTTTATTATTAACCCTGCATTTTTATTATATAAAAGCCCTTTAGATATTTTGTTTTTTCTCAAGCTTAGCAAGCTGTGAATTCTGCAAACAAGCCAAACTAAGAAATACATTTTGTTGGTTGCCATGGTGAATAATCCATTCTTACTCATTTGCTAGAGAACCAGTTTGGATTTAAGTATAACTTTTGTAGGACTGATGCCTTTAGTGAGAGGTCTAATGCTTTAATATTTAATCATTTCTACCCTCTGAATTCATATTCATTATATAAATAGACCCATGTGCACCTTGATATTGGAGACGGAGGTGGGAAGACCTGGTTAACCAGCAACCCAAATCCCCTTTGGAAAGGGGGGATGGAGCCGGTCGGGTGCGACCCAAGCGACATGCAAGGAACCGAGCTTGGGCGAGAGACGAAGCCAACCTTCCGGCCTAGAACTCCGCACCGAGGGAAGGGAGAAGCGGAGAGCGTTGGCCCACTACCCAGTCCTCAGAGTCATAGACACTCCCGCCGTTTACCCGTGCCTCATTGGTCTTTCGCTTGGTGGCCCTCCGATCTGCACTCGTTAGATGGCCCTCCGACCTGCAACTGTTTTCTACGGTTGTATTAACTCAGCAAAAAAAGAAACGTTCCTTTTTCAGGACCCTGTCTTTCAAAGATAATTCGTAGAAATCCAAATAACTTCACAGATCTTCATTGTAAAGGGTTTAAACACTGTTTCCCAAGCTTGTTCAATGAACCATGAGCAATTAATGAACATGCACCTGTGGAACGGTTAAGACACTAACAGCTTGCAGACGGTAGGCAATTAAGGTCACAGTTATGAAAACTTAGGACACTAAAGAGGCCTTTCTACTGCGTGAACGTGCCTTAGGCATGCTGCAAGGAGGCATGAGGACTGCAGATGTGGCCAAGGCAATAAATTGCAATGTCCGTACTGCGAGACGCCTAAGACAGCGCTACAGGGAGACGAGATGGACAGCTGATAGTCCTCGCAGTGGCAGACCACGTGTAACAACACCTGCACAGGATCGGTATATCCGAACATCACACTTGCGGGACAGGAAGGCGGCAACAACAACTGCCCGAGTTACACCAGGAATGCACAATCCCTCCATCAGTGCTCAGACTGTTCACAATAAGCTTAGAGAGGCTGGACTGAGGGCTTGTAGGCCTGTTGTAAGGCAGGTCCTCACCAAACATCACCGGCAACAACGTCGCCTATGGGCACAAACCCACCGTCGCTGGACCAGACAGGACTGGCAAAAAAATGCTTTTCACTGACGAGTCTCAGTTTTGTCTCACCAGTGGTGATGGTTGGATTCGCATTTATCGTCGAAGGAATGAGCGTGACTCCGAGGCCTGTACTCTGGAGCGGGATCGATTTGGAGGTGGAGGCTCCGTCATGGTCTGGGGCGTCACAGCATCATCAGACTGAGCTTGTCATTGCAGGCAATCTCAATGCTGTGCTTTACAGTGAAGACATCCTCCTCCCTCATGTGGTACCCTTCCTGCAGTCTGACATGACCCTCCAGCATGACAATGCCACGAGCCATACTGCTCGTTCTGTGCGTGATTTCCTGCAAGACAGGAATGTCAGTGTTCTGCCATGGCCAGGGAAGAGCCCGGACTCAATCCCATTAACCATGTCTGGGACCTGTTGGATCGGAGGGTGAGGGCTAGGGCCATTCCTCCCAGAAATGTCTGGGATCGTGCAGGTGCCTAGTTGGAAGAGTGGGGTAACATCGCACAGCAAGAACTGGCAAATCTGATGCAGTCCATGAGGAGGAGATGCACTCCAGGTACTTAATGCAGCTGGTGGCCACACCAGATACTGACTGTTACTTTTGATTTTGACAAAATCTTTGTTCAGGGACACATTTTTCCAGAAAATTAACCATGCATGTTCTCTTGTTTTGTACTGTTCTGTAATTTCAACCTAATGATTCGTCTGACAAACAAAGAACTTTGTGTCCTGCAGGCCCAGATCAAAGCCTACTTTTCCAATATTTCTGTCATTCAGGGATATTTATTCCCATAGCATTTCGTTATGGATCCATAATGAAATAAACATCTGCATTTTGAAAGAGTATTTTTATCATTATTTTATTAACGAAGGCATAAAGATGTTGATGAAGAAGCAACATTCACCTTCGGATCCATCCCAGTTGGTATTCTGTGGAACCATGCATTTTTTTTTTGGTGCAGCCCGTTGTCCAGCCCTTTGTCCACTGATCGCCATGGCTGGTTGTCAGCATGGTTGTATACTCTGCAAAAATACATTCTTCCCTTACCCTCCTTGGCAAGAGTCTATTGTCCTGCAAATAGCCTATAATTGGTGAGTGGATGGCTTCTTCTGTATTCCAATGTATTGAATGAATGTATTACTTTTTTTTTTTTTTTCCATAACACTGCCACTTCATGTCATTCAAATGTACTTTTTATTACCGTAATTGCTGGACTATTAAGCGCACCTGAATATAAACCGCACCCACTGAATTATTAAAAAATATGTATTTTGTACATAAATAAGCCGCAAATGTCTATAAGCCGCAGGTGCCTACCGGTACATTGAAACAAATGAACTTTACACAGCCTTTAAATGAAACACGGCTTGTAACAAAAATAAATAGGCTTTAACCAAACACGGCTTGTAACAAAAATT
Source organism: Oncorhynchus clarkii lewisi (assembly GCF_045791955.1). Taxonomy (NCBI): domain Eukaryota; kingdom Metazoa; phylum Chordata; class Actinopteri; order Salmoniformes; family Salmonidae; genus Oncorhynchus; species Oncorhynchus clarkii. The sequence goes on along the minus strand of NC_092176.1, from coordinate 566,000 downwards.
GAAACAGTAGCCTACCAAGAAAGTCATTGGTCACTATCTTCCTCCTCCTGTGCACTGAAACCACTGAAGTCATCTCCTTTGGTGTCGGAGTTGAATAGCCTCAGAATTGCTTCACAATAGGCTTATCATGTTGGATCGTTTTCATTGTCGCTCTCGTCACTTTCATCCGGAGACAAATACCCCGCTGAGCTCATGCTGCCCCTTCAACACGCAGCAGTCCAGCCTTTCGAAACCCGTTGATGATAGTGGATTTTTTGACAATGCTCCACGCTGTCAGGACCCACTTGGCAGACTTGACCATAAGATGCTCTTCGCCTGCGGCCCGTTTTAGTGAAGGATTTCTCCCCACTTGTTATCCAAGCCTCCCACTGAACAAGGAGCGCCACCTTAAATGCACGATTTACACTGATGTCGAGTGGCTGCAAATACTTTGGGCCATCTGCTTTTCTTGTCTTTCTGCACTGAGTCAGTTCCTCACGCTGCTGTTTCCAACGTCTTATCATCGACTCAGGCCAAGCTCAGGCCAAGCTCCCATGCAGCAGCTCTATTTCCTTTTCCAACAGCCAGATTTATATGCATATGCATTTCTCAGTGTCTTTGCCATGATGAGGGTGACAAAATTACTATCGTAATCAGAATGATGGGAAGTTTGAGCGCGCTCGATTTACGTCACATTATGTGACGGTGCTCAGTTTTTTGGCGGCATGAATCTTGTGAAAGCGGGAAAAATCCATAAATTAGCCGCGTCATTGTATAAACCGCGAGGTTCAAAGTGTGGGAATAAAGTAGCGGTTTATAGTCCGGAAATTACGGTATGTTTTATTTAGACTTTATTTTTTAAAACTTTTATCTTAGAATGATGGTCAATCTCCCACACAGCAACTCCAATTCCACATACCAACCCTCAGCTTCCCTCAGCCCATCACATCTATCTCTGCTGGCCACCCACTTCAGGTTTCTACGTAAACACATCTTTCAACTATGCTGTGATGTTTAACGTACAATTTCAATCTATCTAATCGGATAGAATCTACGGATTGCGAGTTGAAGATAAATACTTTTACTAAGAGTATTAGTAATTGACTGACCCGGTCTCTCCAGATCTCCTAACAGTACTATTTCTAGGGCCAATTTTAGACCAATGCTATGCATTTTCCTACATTCCTGAACCTGAGATCAGAAACAGGCTACCTGAGGGCAATACCAAAATGAATGGTCTATTGATTCTGTATCCTCCCAACAAAATCTGCAGAGCTTCGAGGATTTTATGCCCCAAATATTCAACATTTTGTTGGTGGCAAGAATTCTATATAAAAAATTTAGCTGAAAGGCACAGTCTTGAATCTTGTGAAATTGAAAAATCCAGGCATTTATAAATAAATCCAGTCTTAATTTATCAAATGCCTTTTCAAAATCTGCTATAAATACCATTCCTGGCTTCTTAAGTTTCACGATGTTCTATTATTTCTAGTAGTTGTCATATATTGTCTCCAATGTATCATCCTTGTAAAAAACCTGTCTGATCAGAATGAACAACACCTGGTAAAACCCTTTTAATTCTGAGTGCTATGCATTTTGCTAGTATTTTTGCATCACAACATTGAAGTGTAAGGGGCCTCCAGGTTTTTAGATAGACTGAGTCTTTATATTTGCCATCTGGGTCTTGTTTTAATAATAGAGAAATCAGACCTTCCTGCTGAGTACCTGACAGACTACCATTTCTATAGGAGTAGTTAAAACAATCTAACAATGGAGCTTTTAGTATATAAAAAAATACTTGATAAACCTCTAAGATCAAGTATGCCATCAAGCCCTGGGTTTTTTCCAGACTGAAAGGATTTAATAGCCTCAAAGTTCTTCCTCTGTAATTTGGCCTTCGCACTGATCTTTCTGTACATTTTGGTAATTTTCAATTTTTTATATTATTTGGAAACAATTCCTTAATCTTCATTCAGTGGGAAAGGATGAGACGGAAAAGAGAACATCTGCCTAAAATAATTGGTTTCCTCTTTTAAAATATAATTCAGAGAATCATAGATGACGAGTTTTGGCAAATTCTTTTTTTTATTTTTATAATGTTTATTATTTTACAATAAAAAATCAAATAAAAAAGACAGCAATACTAACAATGACATTCATTGTACTGTTGAATGGGATGGCCAATTTAGAGGACAAAACAAAACTTAACTCACACATACACAAAATAAAACAAAATCCTATTAGGTGGTACATGTATAAGAAGACAGCATATAGTCATTACAAGCAGTGTAGTTAAGCCAAAAATAAATATTGAGTGGAGTACAGCACAGAGTAGCAGCAGATCGTCAACCCAGTTATGAAGCGGGACTAGACCATTTATCCAGTATCGGCTACCATATTTTGTAAAACATTGGACTTCTTTTGGAGGTATTGTATTGAATCTTTTCCATATGTATTACATTCCCTAAGTCCCGTAACCACATTTCAAAGGTAGGTACAGTCTCCAGTTTCCAAAATTGCAATATGAGCCATTTGGCTAATAGAGTACAAAGAGAGACAGCTTTCCCTTCGTGGTTATTCCCATCAACTGTACCAAACAGAGCGGTCAATGGGTCTGGGGCTAGAACTCTATCAAAGGCTCTAGATAAGTAATCAAAAATGAGAGCCCAGTAAACATGTAACTTAGGACATATCCAGAATAAGTGGGTCAACGTCCCCTCATCCTGCTTGCACCTCTCATACAGTGGTGAGGTGTCCGGGAATATTTTATGCAGTTTTACTTTTGAGTAATGTAACCGGTGTATCACCTTAAACTGTACAAGGTTGTGTCTGGCATTCACTGAACTGTGGTTTATATTCCTGAGAGCTTCTACCCAGTCCTCATCTGAGATTTCTGACCCAAGTTCTTGTTCCCAAGCCCTTTTAATGGTGTCTGTAGATACCTCTATGTGGGCCTGTAGCACATCATACAGTCTAGAGACTGACCCTTTTGAATGGGGTTTGACAAGGATCAAGCTATCTAATGTAAGACTATTTGGCTTCATGCCATACTGTGGGATATGTGTCCTTACGAAATTCCTGATTTGGAGGTATCTGAAAAAATGTGTTGTTGGCATGTTGAACTTTCCCTGTAATTGTTGAAATGAAGCTAACTGACCATCTATGTATAGATTACCAATTGTTGTGAGCCCCTTCTCCCTCCACTGTGAAAACACCACATCATCCAATGCGGGGTAGAAAGCATGATTCAGGCAAATTGGGCTGTCAATGTATACAGTGGGTATGTTAAGAAAATACCTAATCTGTTTCCAGATCCTAAGCGTATGACAAATGACTGGGTTAGAGTCATAAGTGGTTTTTTTCACATATAATGGGCTATTAACAAGTGCAGGGAGTGATGAACGTTGACAGGAGAGGCCTCAATCAAAAGCCATGCAGGCATATCCTTCTGTCTCATCGCAGGTAAACTTTCCCTCCAGAAAGACACAATGTTCAGATTAGCAGCCCAATAATACAGTTTAAAGTGAGGTAGGCCAAAGCCCCCCTCTATTTTGTACTTGCATAAATGCTTCTTTGAAATTCTGGCTGCCTTGTTATCCCATAAAATGGAGTTACTATTGAATCCAATTTCTTAAAATAGCTTTGTGGTATGAAATTGGGTAGACATTGGAAGAGGTAAAGAAACCTGGGTAGGACAACCATTTTAATAGCGTTTATACGACCAACCAAGGAAAAAGGCAGAGTTTTCCAAAAATCTATATTTTGTTTAAGCTGAAATATTTTCATGTCCCAATTCGCTTTCAATAGCTGATCAAGGTCTCTTGTCACTACAATGCCAAGGCTTGTGAACTTGTCCATCACTGTTCTAATCGGGGTAGATTGCATATCCACAGGCCGCGATATTGGCATCAACTCACTTTTGTGCCAGTTTATCTTGTAGCCACAGAGAAGGAGCCAAATGTGTTTATCAAGTTAAGTAAGGGTGGAATAGAAGTTTTAGGCTTGGACAAAAACAGAAGAACATCGTCTGCATATAGGGAAATTGTGCTGTGTGTCCTTTATTTTAACAGAAGCTATATCGGCACATGCCCGAATGCGAGTAGCAAGGGGTTCCATGGCTATAGCGAAGAGAGCAGGCGAAATAGGGCACCCCTGTCGGCACCCCTTGAACAAGCGGAATGACTGCAACATTTCTTGATTGGTTACCATGGACGCCATTGGGTGTGCATAAATAATTATTATCCAATTAATAAATTCCTTTCCGAACCCGAAGTGCTCCAGAACCGACATCATATACTTCCACTCAATCCGGTCAAACGCCTTCTCTGCATCAAGAGCTATTTACCACTGCCTCAACCTTATGATCGTGATACATTACGTTGAAAAGACGTCTCAAAATGTAGTGTATATGTCGGCCCGGGATAAAACCTGTCTGGTCAGGGTGTATGATGTCAGAAATATATATTTTCAATCGGTTTGCCAATATCTTTGTCAACACCTTGTTTTCTATGGGGAGTAACGACACGGGGCGATAAGACGACATCTCCATGGAATCCCTATCTTTTTTCAAGATCAGTGCTATTGTAGCCTCATACAGTGTTTGCGGGAGTTTGGCATTGTCTTTGGATTGTTTAAACATTCGCAACATAAGTGGAGCTAGACTGGCGCAGTACTTCTTATAGAATTATATTACATATCCATCGGGCCCAGGGGCCTTGCTGTTTGGAAATTGTGCTATCGCTGTGTTAATTTCCTCTAAAGTTATCCCTGCATCGAGTGCAGAAGCTGCCCCCCCTGTCTAGTTTAGGAAGTTCACATTCAGCGAGAAAGCGTTCCATAGTTTGTTGATCAGTAGCATCGCATTTTGATTGGTAAAGCTCTGAGTAAAACTGCGCAAAGCATTTATTAATATCCTGCGGATCTGTTACTATTTTACCCTTTTATTTTGTGAATAGCTCTAGATGCCTGTACATGCCTTAGCTGTCTTGCTAATAATTTGTGGTTTGTCACCCAGTTCAAATTAACTTTGTTGCGTTCTAGCAAGTAAAGTGCCCACCCGTTTCGAAAGGATGGTATTGTATTCATATTTTAACTTTGATGTTCTCAAGGACTGTATACGAGGAATTCGTCCTAAAATTCGTCCTCCTGTTCCCCTAACGCTCTTTCAATTTCTCTCAGCCTAGTATTGGCGCGTTTCTTCCTCTCTGATGTATAAGAAATAACGTAACCTGTAATCACAGCCTTTAGAGATTCCCAAAGGGTGGAGTCGTCAACATCCCCCAACATCCTAACGACACGTTAGTTCCGAGGAAAAAGGCAATCTGCTCCTTCAAATACTGACAAAAAGCCTCATCTTTCAGCAGGTATGCGTCTAAGCGCCACGGTCGCCGACCTGTCGACATTTTGTCGAGTTTCAGCATCATGGACACAGGAGAGTGGTCCGTAATTAGAATAGGGTGATAGGTAACCGATTCAGCTGCTGAAATTAGTTTGGAGTCCAACAAAAAATAATAAATTCTGGAATATGATTTATGAACTGATGAAAAGAAAGAATAATCCCTGTCTGTTGGGTGCGTCAGTCTCCAAATATCGACAATGTTAAAGTTTGTCATCAATGTATTTAGACAGACACTGGCATTTGATTGTTGAAGTGACCTTGATAGCTGTTTATCTAAAATAGGATCTAACGTACAGTTAAAGTCCCCTCCAACAATAACACTTGTATCCGAGATATTTGGTATGTCCTTAAATACCCTTTGAAAAAATAATGGATCATCGAAGTTGGGTCCATATAAATTGACCAAGGTTACTTACTGGTTTCGAATTCAGTGTACCAGCCACAATAATATACTGACCATTAGGATCTGAAATCGAGGATGAGTAAACAAACGGAACGTTTTTCCTTATCAGGACTGCTACCCCTCTCGCTTTTGCATCAAAGTTAGACTGGTATATCTGACCGATCCAGCCGACTCGTAGCTTGGCCTGAGCGGAGCGTTTAATATGAGTTTCTTGAAGAAACACTATGTCAGCACCCAGTGATTTAAGATGAGAGAACCTTAGCTCGTTTCACCACATGCCCTAAGCCGTTACAGTTCCAGCTGACTATCTTTATTCCACCTGGTCTACTCTGTGCTCTGTCACTATGTGGCATTTCTTATTTTAGAGCAAATTGTTGCTGTCATACAAAACTCAGAAGAAAAACGTCCCGCCTTGCGGGAGCTTGTCATGCCACCTGTACTAATAATAAACGTGAACATAAAACACATTCCCCCATCCCCCCTCCCTTTACTGAGTGACTTCCCCAAACGAAGCACTCCTTGGCTAACACACAAACCTTAGGGTGTCTAGACATACAGCTTGAACTAACTCGTCGTCTATAGATGCTCCGCATATACGCTAATATTAAATAACACTTAACTCTCACGTTAGGGGGTGAGTGGCGCTAAAACATGATGTGCCAAACAATGCTATATTAGCCACAACATCTCACCAATCATAAGTCCCAAATTCTGATCTTCTAATCGAAAAGTCATAGTCCGGAAATCCAAACACATTCCTGGCCTGTATTTGGTCATTTAGCCGGCTGACACAGCCGTTCTGTATCCTCAGCCAGGGAGCTTGCTTGTCAAGAACAGATCGGCCTCTTTTGGGTTGTCAAACGTACGTGTTGATCCTTCGACTGTCACCTTAAACCGGGCTGGGAAGAGGAACCCATATCGGATGTTGGCCGCCGTGCATTTGTTGCGTACCTCATCATACTCTTTCCGTTGGTTTCTCACCTTCAAGGTAAGATCTGGGTAGAAAGACACCCTGGCTCCGTTGAAGTTAAGGGGGAACTTTTGACTAGCCAGCTTGAGGATGAGATCCCTGGTCTGGGGATAGTGCAGCCGTACAATGAATGGCCTTGGTGGCCCGCCCTTGGCTGGCTTCGTTGCCTGAGATCTGTGTGCGCGGTCGATCAGGATGGCCGTTTTGAAGTGTTTACTCCCCAGCAGGGCCGGTATCAGCTCCGAGACAAATTCAGTGGGTTTCCCTTTCTCAGTGTCCTCCTGGATGCCACATATTCGGATGTTCCTGCGTCCTGAATGCGACTCGAGCATTTCCAGTCGGGCTTTCAGGGTTTTGTTGTCATTTTTGAACGTTGCGCACTGTTACTCTATGTCCTGTAGCCTGGCCTCGTGATCGACTGTCGTCTGCTCAACCTCATGCACCCTTCTGAGTTGCCTTCACAGTTTCGGTCCCAATACTCTTTGAGATATCAGCCAACCTTGTGTCCACCTTCTTGCTTAGTAAGTTTATGGCAGCCAGTATGTCACTTTGCGTAGGCTCTGTGGGGATCTCTAGGAAGCTAGCCTCTTCAGCTAACTCCTCGTGGGTTGGCGACGTTGAAATTGGTTCATTGTCTATCTCATTCAAATGATCTTGTTTAGCGCTCCCTTTTCTGGTGCCTTTTCCCTTTGTCATATTTGTTTGAAGATATGTCGTGAGAGGTTAAGATAAATACTAATTTGTTTCAAAATGGAGCGGAGCTCTAGCAAAGCACGTCTACTCCATAGCACGCTCTCTAGCGCCCCCTCTGCAAATTATTTTTGTTAGCCTTCCTGTATTGGAGATTCAGGAAGAATTTTGTGCATTTTTTTCCATATTCCATCCAGTTTGCTTTATTTCTGTAATAGATTACATTAGATCGTTCTTGAATAAGTTCCTCAAGTTCTTTTAATTTTTCCTCAACTTATTTTGTATCTCTGTAGTATCATTTTTATTGCTATCTACCTGTACTATTAGTTCATGGATTTCCCTTGTTAGTCTTGTTTCTTTAGCCAGAAACTGCTTTTTTAATATTGCTGAATATTGAATTGAATGACCCCTAAAGGTACATTTTAAAGGTAACCCAAACAATAAGGGGATTTGCTGAACCTAATATTATACTGGAAAAATTCAGTTATGAATTCTTTTAAATTTTTATTTTTACAGGGACAGTGCACATTAATCAACGCTTCAGTAAAAGTGCCGGTTTTAGCCAACTGGCTAATTTTCAACCACAGTCCATGGGCAGATTATTTTGTCTTCGTTTACTGGAGGACAACTTATTTTTAACTTTGACTAAATTTTCAATATCCCCGTCCACGTGGAAAATCTATAAGAGTTATGTGAATGCCAATTAGATGATGATCCGATCGCATTCTGTCTCCTATTAAAACTTTTTAACCTTTGATGCAAGAGACAAAGTAGTCAAGATGACTAGCTTAAGTCTCCATGTATATCTCACTAGGTCAGGGTTTTTTAGTCTCCAAATATCCCCTATTTCTAATGTGTCCATAATATTTGTGATTTCCTTAAGGGCACGGGGATGATAGTTTGTGGAGTGATTACCTTTACGATCCATTGAGGTACTTAACACTGTTATAGTCTCCTACCATAATGATTAGACCATTTGTTCCCTGTAAGTTCAATAAATTGGTATAAATGTTTGAAGAAATGTGTATCATCCTGATTTGGACCATATAGATTAATGAGCCAAATCTCCTTTTCGTCAACTTTCATATTCAAAAGGAACCACCCTCCTTGAGAATCATTCCTGACTATTTGCACATTCAGATAACTTGTTTGTTGTTGTTATAAAGAGAGACAAACAATAAACACGTTCAAATAAAAAATGCTTCTTGACAATAGAGGGAGAGAAGAGAGAGATCAGGTGTGTATGTGTAAGCAAGCATGTAATTGAGTACGTGTGTGTTCTTATCCACTTCATAATGTTCAGATATTTTTAGTTCCCATACCTTTTTTTTCGTGACCTGAAGTCCCTGTAGAATTTAGTACAGCCATGGTGTTATGGAGCTGTCTCGGAATAGCTGTCCATCTATAAATAGTTTGTCCACAATGATAAAGCCACGCTTATCTTACGATGTTTGTTTATTTCCCTTGGAAATTGGTCCCTTTAAGCTCCCTTCCCCTGCTTTTGATCAGCTCCTTTTGTTGGTAGTGTTCAAATTTTGCGATGATTGGTCAGGGCCCCTTGGTCTTGTCGCTCCGAGCTCCAAGTCTGTGTACTCTATTTTGTGAGGTGGTCGGATCTTTCCATGAAGGAGTATGTTGTTGCTCCATAGCGTAAAGCTGTTGGTACTTGTCGATTTCCCTCAGTATCTGCTTGGTATCCAGATTCGCTCTTTACTGCAATCAGTTGTTTTACGAAAAGATAACAATGAGTCTTTCCTATGACGACAACAGGTGTCTGTAGTACAGCCAGCTAGCACTCGTGGAATCTACGCAACAAAAAAAAAAGGAACACAAATTGCAGTCCCAGCCGTAAAGGCTAACCGTGTCGTGGAATTCTTAACCAAACTTTAGTTCGGATTAAAATTGATTTAATGAAAATGTTTTAATATAAACAACAAACCAAGTGTAGACAGTCCAATGTTCTGTTGCGCGCTCTGATGACGTACCAAGGGTTAGCTACGCTGCCAGGTACCAAATGAATGTATTAATTCATAATTTACCATTCTCGGACTGGAAACGTTGTTTTGCAGAGTTCACAATCTCATTTTCAAGTCCTTGTTTAAAAAAACAACGATATTTTAGAGATTTTGTTGTCAAATAACCCAAAGTGAGCGGTTGCAATCTGAATAAAGGGAACAAGGCCATTATTGAACATGGGGTGAGACAATAGGCCCTTTTTTAAATTTGTCTGGCTTGCCATTCCAAATAAAATGTAATATTTTTTTGCTCAAATAATTTAAACAGGTCATTGTTTAAATTATCTCTCTAAAAGCTGGCAGCGTAGCTAACCCTTGGTTATGAATGGAAAATGACATGCGCAAGAGACGGTGGTAATATTTTATAGACTATTATACATGGCATCCAGGTCAGGGTAACCAATAATATACACAAATCACTAACCCTGACTCTAATTTTTTAAGTGTTCATAGGTCTAAGTCTATATATTCCTGGTGTTTTTCTAACAAACGTTGCTTATTTTAGTTAAACGCTCTTCACAGACCGTGCTTATTTGAAACCAAAACTAGCCATCTATTGTAGTCGTGACTTTTTATAATTACTTCTATTTGCAATTTTCACTTCTAGACTATCAGAAAGAATGTTGGTACTTATTTATTTTGATCCAAAGCCATGAGTGAGTGAGTCCCTCAGCTTATGTAGGTGCCGAGGCTATATGTCTGCGCCATCAACTTGATTTAGCAAACATAACTTGCTGCTTATATTCAGTCAACACATATTTTAAGAATATCATGGAATATATATATTTATTTTTTTGAAGATCTTCTAACTCCCTCTTGCGGTGGTCTGGAGAAATGAAGCAGTGACGCAAGGGTACTAAACCACAAATTACCTCTAAATACTGCGGCATAATCTCAAAACTTTTCAGTGAGGAACCACTGTAGGTGCAATAAAATGTAACAATCTGTGTAAATGGAATCTGTGTTAAATGGAGACAAATCTGCTGCTAAATAGTTACAACCACTGCAACTAGACTAAATCAGCACAGTACCGTATTTGGTCAATATCTGACAATTCCACTGATTCTCAGAGTAAAAAACAGAAAATGTCAAGCCTAAATTCCATCCATCTGTACTCTGAGAGAGAGCATTCTCTTTCGATCTGCGCCAAGGCTGCCCCTCTAATATCTGAAAGGATTATTCTCTAAATCTCTCTCAAATCCGTAACCCCATTTATTCCGACTGCACACCAAAGGTGTATGTGTCCGTGTCAGTCTCCGGCTCCTTGTGTCCAATGTATGTCTCAAACAGTAGCACAGTATTTGATGGGGCTCAGCATATTTTTCACAATATTCTAGGATCATGTTCTCCTAGATATTATATATTTGATGCTACCCTAAATGGACAGAACAGAACCCATTAAACATCTAGATGTAGGATCGCGGTGCTCTGAGCTGCTGTGCAGTTCTCTCCTGACCTTCCCTCTCTCTACTCTCGTCTTTCCCATTCATATGTACTGCCCTCTCTGCTGTGGTGTTCAGTCAGTAGCACTGTGACAGTGTGTGTGTGTGTTAGCAGGCTAATGAGTTTGCCTCTGTCTCCCAACCTGAGGCGCTGAGCCATACTACACCTGATCAGCGCTGTTTGAGCTGCAGGTATCTGACAGAAACACCTGCCTGGGTCTGTACACCTGTACGCCACACCTCCCCACACTGCACACGGCAGATGGCACAACTCAGTCCTGTCAACACACAGAATAATCAGCAGCAGGGATTCTGCGTAATAATCCCTCACATGGAAAATGGAAAGCATCAGTTATTCAATGGGATAGAGATAAAGGTGGAAAAACTACTGTGTGGTGTGTGTGTGTTACCGTCTGGCTGCTGGCTGTGAAGGGAGAGTGTGTGTACCAGATGTGTGTATGTTCATGTGAAATTACCAACAATATTTCAGGGAAAGAAAAAATGTGTGCAGAGCCCTCTAAATCCCAGAGAAGCTACCACTGCTCGACACCCTTCAACAATAACCTCTTAATTTTAAATCAATCCCCAAAAGCCTAATTTAGTCAACTGCAACAGATCATTTAAAATTCTCATCTTAATCAAGCACCTCAGTCTGAGACAAATCTCATGAGCCATATAAAATCATATCTATATGTTCTGTTTTATAAAGCTAATTATGATGCCATATACTGTGTGAATGTCGGCTCATGTGCGAACATTTCCGTGTTAATGTCAGAGAAAAGGAGCGCGTCAGAGAGACCGAGAAGAAATTAACACTGATGTGAATGTTAATGACCTCTCTTCACTCTCTCTATCCCTCTTTTCTCCTCTTTCATCTCATCTCTCTTTTCTCATTTCTTCCCTACTGGGATGATTAGTGTAATCAGCTGCCTGTGAGAATTATGTTGTCATTAACTGGTCCACTGTCAGAAGGCTTTTTGGAGCAGAGGAGGATTGTGGGAGCAGGCAGGGATTGCGTACCATCATTTCAGATAAGTGGCTAATCAATCAATACTAATCGCTCCTTTAGAGTCTTAAAGAGGGAGGCTAAGAAATATCTCTAAACTACAGAGGCAAAAATGCAGAGAATATCACAAATCCATTGAGCGCACAACACAAACCCTACCACTCCAAATACCTGACCCTCTATGCCGCTCTTCTCACCCATTGCTATTCATCATGAGTATACTGACAAAGCCCTGACAGTGTATTCAGAAAACGTTCAGACCTTTTTTTACTTTTTCCAAATTTTGTTACATTACAGCCTTATTCTAAAATGTATTACATTTGTATTACGTTTTTTCCCCTCATTAATCTACACAAAATACCCCATAATAACGAAGCAAAAACTGTTATTTTTGCTAGCACATTTATTACAAATTTAAAAAAGGAAGTATTTACGTAAGTATTAAGAACCTTTTACTCAGTACGTTGTTGAAGCACCTTTGGCAGCGATTACAGACTCAAGTTTTCTTAGGTATAACGTTACAAGCTTGGCACACCTGTATTTTGGGAGTTTCACCCATTCTTCTCTGCAGATCCTCTCAAGCTCTGTCAGGCTGGATGAGAGATATTTTAAGGTCTCTCCGGAGATGTTAGATCAGGTTCAAGTCCGGACTCTAGCTGTGCCACTCAAGGACATTCAGAGATTTGTCCCAAAGCCACTCCTGTGTTGTCTTGGCTGTGTGCTTAGGGTCGTTGTCCTGAGTGCTCAGGAGCAGGTTTTCATTAAGGATCTATGTACTTGCTCCGTTTCTTCTTTCCCTCGATCCTGACTAGTCTCCCAGTCCCTGCTGCTGAAAAACTTCCCCACAGCATGATGCTGCCACCACGCTTCACTGTAGGAATAGTGCCAGGTTTTCTCCAGACATGATGCTTGGCATTCAGTCCAAAGAGTTCAATGTTGATTTCATCAGACTAGAGACTTGTTTCTCGTGGTCTGAGAGACCTTTAAGTGCATTAGCCATGGCAAAATGCATAGAATTGCTGAAAATTTACTTTAAAACGGCAAAATGTTCTCTACGCCATCAAGATACCTTTCTAGCTAATACTATAGATTTTTATTTTACACTTCATCTTCCAATTAACTGTAGGGAGGTCAGAATAATGAAACTGTCTACCAAATCTTAATTTTAAAATGTTGCTCATCTACTCGCCTTTATCATTCACCTGATAAGGCCAAATGTGCAAGAAAAAATTTGGTCGAACATGATGCGTCTCCCTGGGTTTCCGGTTTGCCTGGGCGGCGAGGGTCCCTGGACTAGAAAAGTTTGGAACCCTTGGTCTAAATCATGTAAAACCTTTGTTAATTATGTTTTGGGAAATAATTGCCAACGGCTATGGAGCCTGAGCCCAGCAGACCCTCCCCAGAGCTCAGATTTCGAGGGTTTTAATCGGTGGAATATGTGCACGTGACATCACTAATCTCAAAGTAATCTCAGATACTTTTTATAGGATTGCACACAGCAGCGGGATTACACCCTCACAGATCAGACCTCATTTACATAATCCTCTGATTCTGATCAAATAAATGTGCAACTTGATCTTAAATTAATGTCAGAATGTCACTTCCTCCTGTTGCCATTGAAGGGGCAGTGCAGTTAAAAACATAAGATGGAAATAACACTCTGAAATTGTGGAAATTATGATAATTCTGTGTAAGAGCTGAATTTTTTGGAATTTTGGTCTGTTCAGGTGGGATGGAGTTTTTGGCCCGCCGCATGTCGGTCTGATTAAACTTGACCAATGACTGTTAATCTGTTATTTGCGTACAGTGCATTCAGAAAGTATTCAGACCCCTTGACTTTTTCCACATTTTGTTACATTGCAGCCTTATTCTAAAAATGTACCTCCAATTCAAACACCATAATGACAGTGCAAAAATAAACTGATATCGCATTTACATAAGTATTCAGACCCTTTACTCAGTACTTTGTTAAAAGCACCTTTGTAAGCGATTACAGCCTCACATCTTGGCACACCTATTTTTGGTGAGTTTCTCCCAGATCCTCTCAAGATCAGTCAGGTTGGATGGGGAGTGTCGCTGCACAGCTGTTTTCAGGTCTCTCCAGAGATGTTCAATCGGCTTTAAGTTCGGGATCTGGCTGGGCCACTCAAGAATATTGAGACTTGTCCCAAAGCCACTCCTGCGTTATTTTGGCTGTGTGCTTAGTGTCATTGTCCTGTTGGAATGTAAACCTTAGCCCCAGTCTGAGATCCTGAAAGCTCTGGAGACGATTTTCATCAAGGATCTCTCTGTACTTTGCTCCGTTCATCTTTCCCTTGATCCTGACTAGTCTTCCAGTCCCTGCCGCTGAACAACATCCCCACAGCATGATGACCATGCTTCACCATAGGGATGGTGCCAGGTTTCTGCCAGATGTGACGCTTGGAATTCATACCAAAGAGTTAAATCTTGGTTTCATCAGATCAGAGAATCTTGTTTCTTGTGATCTGAGTCCTTTAGGTGCCTTTTGGCTAACTCCAAGAGGGCTGTCGTGCCTTTTACTGAGGAGTGGCTTCCGTCTGGCCAATCTACCATAAAGGCCTGATTGGTGAAGTGCTGCAGAGAGTGTTTCCTGCTAGAAGGTTCTCCCATCTCCACAGAGGACCTCTGGAGCTCTGTCAGAGTGACCATCGGGTTCTTGGTCACCTCCCTGACCAAGGCGCTTCTCCCCCGATTGCTCAGTTTGGATGAGTCTCTAGGAAGAGTCTTGGTGGTTCCAAACTTCTTCAATTTAAGAGCGATGCAGGCCAATGTGCTCTTCGGGAACTTCAATGCTGCTGAAATGTTTTGGTACTCTTCCCCAGATCTGTGCCTCAACACAATCCTGTCTTGGAGCTCCACTGACAATTCCTTCGACCTCATTGGTTGGTTTTTGCTCTGACATGCACTTTCAACTGTGGGACCTTTATATAGACAGGTGTGCCTTTCCAAATCATATCCAATTAATTGAATTTCCACCTCCCAATCAAGTTGTAGAAACATCTCAAGGATGATCAATGCAAACAGGATGCACTTGAGCTCAATTTTGATTCTCATCGCAAAGGGTCTGAATACTTATGTAAATAAGGTATTTCTGTTTTTTATTTGTAATACATTTGCAAATATTTGTAAACCTGTTTTCGTTTTCTCATTATTGGTTATTCTGGGTAGATTGAGAAATGATTTTGATTTAATCCCTTTTAGAATAAGGCTGTAACGTAACAAAATGTAGAAAAGGGAAGGGGTCTGAATGCACTGTATATCGTCCTATACTGCTGCTGGCCACGCCTGGTCATAATTGACATTCCATTCCTGTTGGCAGTGTACAGAGTTGAGTGTTTATCATAGTCCAAAACCTGTATGCTCACGCACAGCAGTTTTCTAGAATATTGGATCGCTTTCATTCTTTCCAAATTCTCAGGGCAGCTCAAGCAATTTCTCCAACTGTCAACGCATTCAAATGAGTAGAGGAAACGTACTGGAGCTGCGTTGGTTGGGAATTGTGGGGAGGTGCGTGTTTGGACTCAGCGTCTGTGGACTACAATTTACACTTTAGGCGTACATTATAGTCCACAGACGCTAAGACTTGATAGTCCGGCGTCCCATTATGATATAGCCACAGGGTTCTGAGACCATCTGCGGGAGATGCCATTTCAAAGGAAGGAATATAATCAATTGGAAAATCTTTTGTCGTCATTGTGTCCCCACCAAATTTTAGCTAGCTAACATTAGCATTGCTAGCTATTTTTTACGGACTTGGCAAGCTTACGGCAACTTTATCTCTTTAAAGTAAATTTGACCACATTATAGCGATGGCAGTTGTTTCCTATTAATTATTTGCGTACTTCAGCATTGTCATATTTCCACATCACTATAGTATAATTTAGACAAAACAGTAATTAGCTAGCACCATATGTCTAGCTGGCTAGCTATGTTTTAGTAGCAGCGTCATCAATGCTTCATTGTTAAACAGATAAAGCTCATTTACAGTTGCAGCCACTTAGTTGTGTCTGCAACTGTAAACTTGCTCACTATTTATGCAATTAAACAACTTATCAATATTGAATGGGAGGCTACCCATCCCTCTTGAACAGTTGACTGTATTTTCCATGCATTGGCAAGACAGAACAGCTACCTCCAGTAAGACAAGGGGTGATGGTCTGTGTATTTGTCAATTACAGCTGGTGCTCGAAATCTAATAAATCATTCTCAAAATTTTTGCGAAAAACCTTTACTCTGAGGTAGAATATCTCATGATAAGATGACCACACTATTTGCCAAGAGTTTTCATTTATATTTTCCGTAGCCGTCTATTTAGCACCACAAACTGCTGGCACTAAGACCACATTCAAAGAGCTCTATAAGGCCATAAGCAAACAAGAAAATGCTAATCCAGAGGCGGCGCTCCTAGTGGCCCGGGGAATTTAATGCAGGAAAACTTAACCATTTTACCTCATTTCTACCAGCATGGTGCAACCATAGGGAAAAACTCTAGACCACCTTCACTCTACACACAGAGATGGGTACAAAGCTCTCCCTCGACCTCCATTTGGCAAATCAGACCATAATTACATCCTCCTGATTCCTGCTAACAAGCTAAAACTAAAGGAAGTACCAGTGACTCGTTCAATACGGAAGTGGTCAGATGATGCAGATGCTAAGCTAAAGGACTGTTTTGCTAAGACGGACTGAAATATGTTCCGGAATTCATCAAATGGCATTGAGGAGTATACCACATTAGTCAATAAGTGCATCAATTACGTCGTCCCCATAGCGTTCGTACGTACATACCCCAACCAGAAGCCATGGATTACTGGCAACATCCTCACTGAGCTAAATTGGTAGAGCTGCCGCTTTCAAGGAGCGGGACTCTAATATTAGAAATTCCGCTATACTGCCAGACGACCCATCAAACAGGCAACGTGTAAATACAGGACTAAGATTGAATCCTACTACACCGGCTCTGACGCTCGTTGGCCTTGCAAATTATTATGGACTACAAAGGGAAGCCCAGGCGCGATCTTCCCATTGACACGAGCCTACCAAACGAGCTAAATTACTTCTATGTATACTACTGTTCAAAAGTTTGGGGTCACTTAAAAATGTCCTTGTTTTTTAAAGAAAAGCACTTTTGTCCATTTAAATAACATAAAATTGATCAGAAATAGTGTAGGCATTGTTAATGTTGTAAATGACTATTGTAGCTGGAAACGGCTGATGTTTAAGGGAATATCTACATAGGCGTACAGAGGCCCATTATCAGCAAACCACCTGTGTTCCAATGGCACGTTGTGTTAGCTAATCCAAGTTTATCATTTTAAAAGGCTAATTGATCAATAGAAAATATTTTGCAATTATGTTAGCACAGCTGAAAACTGTTCTGATTAAAAAAGCAATACAACTGGCTGCCTTTAGACTAGTTGAGTATCTGGAGCATCAGCATTTGTGGGTTCGATTACAGGCTCAAAATAGCCAGAAACAAAGACCTTTCTTCTGAAACTCGTCGTAGTACCCGCAAAACACCAGTGTCAACGTCAACAGTGAAGAGGAGACTCCGGGATGCTGGCCTTCTAGGCAGAGTTGCAAAGAAAAAGCCATATCTCAGACTGGCCAATAAAAATAAAAGATTAAGATGCGCAAAAGAACACACACTGGACAGAGGAACTCTGGCGTCACCAGGTCCTCCTTCTCCCGTCCTGGTGCTAAAACCCTCATTCATCTCCCCCCAACTAGACTACACTACTCTCTGGCATCAACACCAGCTCCCTTTTATGAACTCCAAATGTTTCAAAACTCTCACACAAACCAAGTCCTGGCAGTGCATCACCCTTCTATTACTTTTTCAGTGTATTGATTTAAACCATAACCAATTAGTAGGAATTGTCAATGGGTATGGTCTATGTCTGTGTTTGACTGTATGACTATTTGAAGACACATTTGTAGTGTGTGTAGGGGCGCTATTGATTACAATGTAAATAAAACCACAACTTTTTTTTTTACTTTTCCCATTGACTACTCTGTACCTAATATTTGCACTATATATGATTATGTTTAGCTAGCACCCTCTTACTCTCACCAATATCAGTTTTCTGCTTACAACCTTCCAGAGCTTGAACACATGTACAACAATAACTTAGATATTTACATGCCATGATTTGGACTTTCATTTTAACCTTCTTTACGATCTGTTTCATGTTATGTAAATATCTGATGAGAATTTATGAAGAATGACAACCTTTTATTGCTGTCTGTTCTTTTTCTTTACTTTCAACAACAGAAAACAGTCCAAAATGTGTACTTCAAGACTGTTTACTCTTTAGAAAAATTTAAATAAGCTATAATCTTCAGTATCAGAAGTCTATTTTGCAATATTATGAAATAGACAGTGATTATTCTGAAGATTATACCATGGGCCTCCATCTCATCTCAGTATTACTTACATGCGTAAATTCCATTTTAAAAGCACAGGGCTTGTGCAAAGTAATTTTTCTACCTATTTATTGATGTTAATATATTCCCGGTCTGATTCCAAGTTCCTCCACTAGATAGCAGTAGGAGATCTCTTGCCCTGTTGTGTCTGGTTTGGGTAGTGAGTAACTGTGCCAAAATGGCTGAATGAATTTTCAAGTCTGTCATCTTAAAATGACTCTAGCAATCAGGGCTGTCAAGTTTAGTTTTCTTTTTTAAATAAGATCAACAGGTGAGGAAACTTCAAACTTGATTCAATACGGCCCACGGAATCATGTTCAGATTACAAAAATAATTTGCGAAAGTCAACTTTTGAAAAACGTGTTTGTTATTTAAATTAAAAGCCCAATGATGTGATCTGAGCATGATTCCGCGGGCTGTATTGAATCAAGTTGGAAGTTTGTGTAATGATTCAACTCCCACCGTTTGTGGGACATTTATTTTGAAGGCACATATAGATAGTGCCTTGCGAAAGTATTCGGCCCCCTTGAACTTTGTGACCTTTTGCCACATTTCAGGCTTCAAACATAAATATATAAAACTGTATTTTTTTTGTGAAGAATCAACAACAAGTGGGACACAATCATGAAGTGGAACGACATTTATTGGATATTTGAAACTTTTTTAACAAATCAAAAACTGAAAAATTGGGCGTGCAAAATTATTCAGCCCCCTTTACTTTCAGTGCAGCAAACTCTCTCCAGAAGTTCAGTGAGGATCTCTGAATGATCCAATGTTGACCTAAATGACTAATGATGATAAATACAATCCACCTGTGTGTAATCAAGTCTCCGTATAAATGCACCTGCACTGTGATAGTCTCAGAGGTCCGTTAAAAGCGCAGAGAACATCATGAAGAACAAGGAACACACCAGGCAGGTCCGAGATACTGTTGTGAAGAAGTTTAAAGCCGGATTTGGATACAAAAAGATTTCCCAAGCTTTAAACATCCCAAGGAGCACTGTGCAAGCGATAATATTGAAATGGAAGGAGTATCAGACCACTGCAAATCTACCAAGACCAGGCCGTCCCTCTAAACTTTCAGCTCATACAAGGAGAAGACTGATCAGAGATGCAGCCAAGAGGCCCATGATCACTCTGGATGAACTGCATAGATCTACAGCTGAGGTGGGAGACTCTGTCCATAGGACAACAATCAGTCGTATATTGCACAAATCTGGCCTTTATGGAAGAGTGGCAAGAAGAAAGCCATTTCTTAAAGATATCCATAAAAAGTGTCGTTTAAAGTTTGCCACAAGCCACCTGGGAGACACACCAAACATGTGGAAGAAGGTGCTCTGGTCAGATGAAACCAAAATTGAACTTTTTGGCAACAATGCAAAACGTTATGTTTGGCGTAAAAGCAACACAGCTGAACACACCATCCCCACTGTCAAACATGGTGGTGGCAGCATCATGGTTTGGGCCTGCTTTTCTTCAGCAGGGACAGGGAAGATGGTTAAAATTGATGGGAAGATGGATGGAGCCAAATACAGGACCATTCTGGAAGAAAACCTAATGGAGTCTGCAAAAGACCTGAGACTGGGACGGAGATTTGTCTTCCAACAAGACAATGATCCAAAACATAAAGCAAAATCTACAATGGAATGGTTCAAAAATAAACATATCCTGGTGTTAGAATGGCCAAGTCAAAGTCCAGACCTGAATCCAATCGAGAATCTGTGGAAAGAACTGAAAACTGCTGTTCACAAATGCTCTCCATCCAACCTCACTGAGCTCGAGCTGTTTTGCAAGGAGGAATGGGAAAAAAAATCAGTCTCCCGATGTGCAAAACTGATAGAGACATACCCCAAGCGACTTACAGCTGTAATCGCAGCAAAAGGTGGCGCTACAAAGTATTAACTTAAGGGGGCTGAATCATTTTGCACGCCCAATTTTTCAGTTTTTGATTTGTTAAAAAAGTTTGAAATATCCAATAAATGTCGTTCCACTTCATGATTGTGTCCCACTTGTTGTTGATTCTTCACAAAAAAATACAGTTTTATATCTTTATGTTTGAAGCCTGAAATGTGGCAAAAGGTCGCAAAGTTCAAGGGGGCCGAATACTTTCGCAAGGCACTGTAACTGCACAAGGATAGACAGGGGCTGACACACACGTCACAGTTACAAATAGTAGCTAGCTAGTAAATTAGGTAAAATAAAACTAAAGTAGACAATGACTGTAGGGTGTTCCAGCAAGAGTGGATATCAATATATTTTTTTATTGAGGTATCAGGGAAAAAGCTGTGTGTTTAGTGTGCAAAGAGAGCATCGCTGTCTTGAAAGAATATAACTTGTCCCGACACTTCCAGGCGAAGCATGCAGAGAAATATAGGAATGTCTTCTGAGCAGAGGGCAAGTGCATCGAAAGAGTTGCCTTCTCAGTTGCAAAAGCAGCAAGGGCGTTTCACAAAACTGCATTCAGAAAACGACAGAGTTACGAGAGCTAGTCCCACAAAATGTATAAACAGAGCAAGCCATTCGCTGAGGTCGAATTCATTAAATGTTTAATTGCCTCGGCAGCAATACTTTTCCCCGACAAGAATGAGTTGTTTGAAATTGTTTCCATGTCACAACGAACAGTGACACGGCGTGTTGAGGTAATCGCAGAGAATATAGAACAGTTGAAAGACGAGGTAAAGGATATCACCTATTTCCACTTGGCCCTGGATGAGAGCAGTGATGCGTGTGACACGGAGCAGTTGTTGATTTCCCAGACTTTGAAATTACAGAGGAGCTTGCTTCAATGCAGTCAATGAAGAGCACCACCACAGGGAAAGATTTATTGGAGGAGGTTAATAAGTGTGTGGCAAAGCTGTGACTGAGTTTTGAAAAGTTATCCAGTGTGACCACTGATTGGTGCCCAAGCTTGACAGGAAAAAATGTTGGCCTTTTCAAAAGGATACAAGATCAGAAAATTATCTTCTTGCATTGCGTTATCAGGAGGTGCTGTAAATGTGTTCTGAAAATGAGCCATGTTGTGGATAGTCACTGAAGTGGTAAACTTCATAAGAGCAAAATCTTTAAACCACAGGCAGTTTGTCTCACTGTTGGAAGAGAGTCGGGTCATGCAGATCTCCTCTACCACACAAACGTGAGATGGCTGAGTTTGGAGGTGCTTACAATGGTGTGGGACCTGAAATCGGAGATTGCTGAGTTTTTGCAAATGAAAGGAAAATATGTGGATATCCCTCAACTGCAAGATAAAAAATTGTTGGCTGATTTTGCCTTCACCTTGGCCCTCATGAATTAATTCAATTCCAAACTACAAGGCAAGGGCCTTTTTGCACATCAGATGTACAGCCTTGTCAAAGACTTCAAGGGAACATTTCTCCTGACCAACCAAGTAGAAGCCAACAATCTCACCCACCTTCTGACACTACTAGTCTGTACCCTATCAGATGACCAACGGGAGAAGTATACATCACTGCTGCGTGCTTTGAACGGTGAGTTTCCTCTCCTTTCCCCTTCAATGTGGATAACGCTCCCACTGACCTGCAACTTGAGCTTATCTATCTTCAGTCTGATGCCGCGATTGGAGAACTATTCAAAACAACTTCACTGACAAGGTTCTATGCATCTCTCGATGAACAAAACTTTCCAAAGATTAGGAGTCATGCTCAGAAGATGTTTGTACTGTTTGGGTCAACCTAGGTATGTGAACAGACATTTTCAGTGATATAACAAGTCAAGGCACAGATCATCTCTTACTGACTCTCACCTCTCAGCAATCCTGTGCATAGCGACTTCAGAACCTATACCTGACTTCACTGCTCTAGTCAATGCCCATCAGAGACTTAGCTCCTCACACTGATTGAGTAGTTTAAATTTAATGTTGAGCTCTCTCGTGTTTTTGTGCATACCCGTTAACGAGTTCTGTTCGTGGTGCTGAATGCAGTGTACTTTTTCCTCCGTGTTGTTCATTGTATGTTTAATAATTAAAATACCTACCAAAAGGAGAACATGGATGTGGTTTGTTTCTGTGCGTGTTAAAAAAAAGTAGCATATCTGGATGTAATTTACAGTAGGTATATCTGTCAACACAGTCATACACATGATGTATAATCCTGTAATATGATTCTGGCCCGCAATGACAAACATATGTTCTAATGTGTCCCTCCATGGAAAATAATTGCCCAGGCCTGGTGTAGGATTGTACCCTTTGCATGCTTTATAACTTGACTTTCAAAGATTTTACAAACAGTTCATATAAGGAAATTAATCAATTGAAATAAATTCATTAGGCCCTAATCTATGGATTTCACATGCAGCACAACACATTTCCTTCGCAAGGAGTTGATCAGGCTTATGATTGTGGCCTGTGGAATGTTGTCCCACTCTTCAATGGCTATGCGAAGTTCATGGATATTGGCGGGAACTGGAACACACTGTTGCTCCAGAGCATCCCAAACATGCTCAAATGGTGACATGTCTGGTGAATATGCAAGCCATGTCACACCCTGATCTGTTTCACCTGTCTTTGTGCTTGTCTCCACCCCCCTCCAGGTGTCACCTATTATCCCCTGTGTATTTATACCTGTGTTCTGTTGCCAGTTCATCTTAACAGCGTTCTTTCCCACCTTCCTTGGAACATCCAATTTTATTTGATTAAAAAAGTGTACGTTTCGGAAAAAAAAACTGGGGACAATCCGAAACCTGTTTTTGTGTTATGGCGAGTAAATGTATTGGCTGGTAAGAATTATGAGTGGCTGGTAGATTTTTTTCATCTTTCCCGCCTTCCTGTTTCTCTAGTTCTGCCCATTCTGCCTGCCCTGACCTCGAGCTTGCCTGCCGTCCTGTACCTGCCTGACTCTGACCTGATCACGAATCCTTGCCTGCCCCATGTTTATAATAAATCATCTGAGAACTGTACTATCTGCCTCTCGTGTCTGCATCTGGATCAAGTCCTGAGTTGTGATAGGCCACGGAAGAACAAGGACATTGGAGATTCTTATGACATTGTCAGCAGTCAGATTTTAGTAGAATTTCCAAAAAGACGAGGGTTGTACAGGCTAAGTATTTTAAAGTGAGGTGATATTAGTGTAGGCAGGGCTCTATTTTGGTAGCATATGTGACTAGATATTTTGTTGTGCTACCTGACATTTTTATTTTGGGAGCACCAGTGCGACCAGGAAAAAAATCACCCAGATAATAATGGTTGTAATGATAGGCTTCACTGCAGTTGCTTCCCAGTTCCCACAGAAAAAAGTGAGCGCAGATTTGTTCAATCCATCAGGAGTGAAGATGGGGGGCAGACCCTGGGCCTGCCTACAGTCAATGCTCCATATCATCTGCAATCTTTATCCATCTCTCTCTTTCAAATCAAATGTATTTATATAGCCCTTCTTACATTAGCTGATATATCAAATTGCTGTACAGAAACCCAGCCTAAAACCCCAAACAGCAAGCAATGCAGGTGTAGAAGCACAGTGGCTAGGAAAAACTCCCTAGAAAGGCCAAAACCTAGGAAGAAACCAGGCTATGAGGGGTGGCCAGTCCTCTTCTGGCTGTGCCGGGTGGAGATTATAACAGAACATGGCCAAGATGTTCAAATGTTCATAAATGACCAGCATGGTCAAATAATAGTAACCACAGTGAACAGGTCAGGGTTCCATAGCCGCAGGCAGAACAGTTGAAACTGGAGCAGCAGCACGGCCAGGTGGACTGGGGACAACAAGGAGTCATGATACCAGGTAGTCCTGAGGCATGGTCCTAGGGCTCAGGTCCTCCGAGAGAGAGAGAATTAGAGAGAGCATACTTAAATTGACACAGGACATCGGATAAGACAGGAGAAATACTCCAGATATAACAGACTGACCCTAGCCCCCCGACAAAAACTACTGCAGCATAAATACTGGAGGCTGAGACAGGAGGGGTCAGGAGACACTGTGGCCCCATCTGATGATACCCCCGGACAGGGCCAAACAGGCAGGATATAACCCCACCCACTTTGCCAAAGCAGAGCCCCCACACCACTCGAGGGATATCTTCAACCACCAACTTACCATCCTGAGACAAGGCAGAGTATAGCCCACAAAGATCTCCGTCACGGCACAACCCAAGGGGGGGCGCCAACCCAGACAGGAAGACCACGTCAGTGACTCAACCCACTTAAGTGACACACCCCTCCCAGGTACGGCATGGAAGAGCACCAGTAAGCCAGTGACTTAGCCCCTGTAATAGGGTTAGAGGCAGAGAATCCCAGTGGAGAGAGGGGAACCGCCTAGGCAGAGACAGCAAGGGCAGTTCGTTGCTCCAGTGCCTTTCCGTTCACCTTCACACTCCTGGGCCGGACCTACTGAAGAGATGAGTCTTCAATAAAGACTTAAAGCTTGAGACCGAGTCTGCGTCTCTCACACGGGTAGGCAGACCATTCCTTAAAAAGGGAGTTCTATAGGAGAAAGCCCTGCCTCCAACTGTTTGCTTAGAAGTTCTAGTTACAATTAGGGGGCCTGCGTCGTGACCGTAGCGTACGTGTATGTACAGTGCCTTGCGAAAGTATTCGGCCCCCTTGAACTTTGCGACCTTTTGCCACATTTCAGGCTTCAAACATAAAGATATAAAACTGTATTTGTTTGTGAAGAATCAACAACAAGTGGGACACAATCATGAAGTGGAACGACATTTATTGGATATTTCAAACTTTTTTAACAAATCAAAAACTGAAAAATTGGGCGTGCAAAATTATTTATTTATTTCCACTCCCCTCTCTCCATCCCTTCTATCTTTATCCCTCTTCTCCCCATTCTCCCTTCCCTTCATCTTCCCTCCCATACACAAACACTGCTGCCAGATTAGAGCGGGTGAATCGATGCTGCCTCTCCCCTCACTAAATGCTCT
This sequence comes from Oncorhynchus clarkii lewisi, assembly GCF_045791955.1. Classification (NCBI taxonomy): domain Eukaryota; kingdom Metazoa; phylum Chordata; class Actinopteri; order Salmoniformes; family Salmonidae; genus Oncorhynchus; species Oncorhynchus clarkii. The sequence continues at coordinate 540,771 of NC_092176.1, read as the reverse complement.
ACAAGCTCCATTGGCGTTTCACTGGCCAGTGACGGGCATCTGTTCCACTCTGCTACTGCTCTCTCTACCTTCTTAACAACACTATCAACAAGGCAGGTCCTTACAGGCCCTGGTTTTGTTGCACCTGGACTACTGTTAACCTGTCTAGGACTGGCGCGTTCAGGTCACGCCGAAAGTCGGACGAATAGTTCAAAATGTTCCGTTACAGCCTGTAGAAACATGCCAAACTAAGTATGGAATCAATCTTTAGGATGTTTTTAACATAAAACTTCATTAATGTTCCAACCGGACAATTCCTTTGTCTGTACAAATGAAGTGGAACGTAGCTACCTTTCACGTGAGCGTGTCAGACAGAGGCTGTGGCACTCTGCCAGACCACTCACTCAATGAGCTCTTATGAGCCCCTCCTTTAGAGTATAATCCTCAAAACTGGTTCTAAATACTGTTGACATCTAGTGGAAGCCTTGGGAAGTGAAACATAACTAATATTCCACTGTATCTTCAATGGGGGCGGAGTTGAAAAACTAAGAACCTCAGATTTCCCACTTCCTGGTTGGATTTTTTCTCTGGTTTTTCCTGCCATATGAGTTCTGTTATACTCACAGACATCATTCAAACAGTTTTAGAAATTTTCAGAGTGTTTTCTATCCAAATGTTTTCTATTCTATATGCATATTCTAGCTTTTACGTCTGAGTAGCAGGCAGCTTAATTTGGGCATGTTTTTCATCCAAGCTACCCAATACTGCCCCCTACCCCTAAGAAGTTAAGTCGTGTGGTCAGGTGCCATAAGGAGGGAAATTGCAGTGGCTCAGAACAGGGCAGCACAGCTGGCCCTTAAAAGTACACGGAGAGCTAACATTAATGACATGCATGTCAGTCTCTCATGGCTCAAAGTGGAAGAGAGATTGACAAGCTGAAGGTACCGAGCTGTCTGTTTAAAATACTAGCACACACCCATGCATACCTCACAAGACATGCCACCAGAGATCTCTTCACAGACCCCAAGTACAGAACAGACTATGGGAGGCGCACCGTATTACATAGCACCATGACTACGTGGAACTCTATTCCACATCAGGTAACTGATGCAAGCAGTAGAATCAGATTTATAAAGCAGGTTAAAATACACATTATGGAACAATGGGGACTGTTAAGTAAAACAAACAGGCACAGACACATGCATACAAACACATGATAACTTACGCACTATGCACACACTTACACATGGATTTTGCATTGTAGATATGTGGTAGGGGAATATGGGCCTGAGGGCACACACTTAGTGTTGTGAATTCTGTAATGAATGTATTGTAATGTTTTTAAAATTGAACTGCCTTAATTTTACCGGACCGCAAAAAGAGTAGCTGCTGCCTTGTCAGCTAATGGGGATCCATAATGAATACAAATACAAATCACTCAATCATCCTCACTTCCTCTCTCCCACTGTCTTTCTAATGACCTCAGTCATTTGCTGCCATTCTCTCTCAATATTTGTCTCTTTCTCTCGCTCTCGCTCCATAGCTGTTTTGTTATTTAGATTGAATGATTTATGTATTGCTCACTTCATTGAGTGTATCATATTTTGACCACATCTAATAGTGAAACTAAGAAAATATTATAGTGTATAGTGACAGAAGTTTACATGCACTTAGGTTGGAGTCATTAAAACTCGTTTGATGTCATGATGTCATAGCTTTAGAAGCTTCTGATAGGCTAATTGACATCATTTGAGTCAATTGGAGGTGTATCTGTGGATGCATTTCAAGGCCTACCTTCAAACTCAGTGCCTCTTTGCTTGACATCATGGGAAAATCAAAAGAAATCAGCTAAGACCTCCACAAGTCCAAGTTCATCCTCGGGAGCAATTTCCAAATGACTGAAGGTAGCACGTTCATCTGTACAAAAAATAGTACGCAAGTATAAACACCATGGGACCACGCAGCCGTCATACCGCTCAGGAAGGAGACGCGTTCTGTCTCCTAGAGATGAATGCACTTTGGTGTGAAAAGTGCAAATCAATCCCAGAACAACAGCAAAGGACCTTGTTAAGATGCTGGAGGAAATAGGTACAAAAGTATCTATATACACAGTAAAACGAGTCCTATAACGACATAACCTGAAAGGCCGCTAAGTTAGGAAGAAGCCACTGCTCCAAAACCGCCATAAAAAAGCCAGACTGCGGTTTGCAACTGCACATGGGGACAAAGACCGTACCTTTTGGAGAAATGTCTTCCGGTCTGATGAAACAAAAATAGAACTGTTTGGCCATAATGATCATCGTTATGTTTGAAGGAAAAAGGGGGATGCTTGCAAGCCAAAGTACACCATCCCATCCATGAAGCACAGGGGTAGCAGCAGCATGTTGTGGGGGTGCTTTGCTGCAGGAGGGACTAGTGCACTTCACAAAATATATGGCATCATGAGGTAGGAAAATGATGTGGATATATTGAAGCAACATCTCAAAACATCAGTCAGGAAGTTAAAGCTTGGTCGCAAATGGGTCTTCCAAATGGACAATGACCCCAAGCATACTTCCAAAGTTGTGGCAAAAAAGTGACCATCACAAAGCCCTGACCTCAATCCCATAGAAAATTTGTGAGCAGAACTGAAAAAGCATGTGCTAGCAAGGAGGCCTACAAACCTGACTCAGTTACACCAGCTCTGTCAGGAGGAATGGGCCAAAATTGACCCAACCTATTATGGGAAGATTGTAGAAGGCTACCCGAAACGTTTGACCCAAGTTAAACAATTTAAAGGCAATGCTACCAAATACTAATTGAGTGTATGTAAACTTCTGACCCGATGGGAATGTGATAAAATAAATTAAATCTGAAATAAATCACTCTTTACTATCATTCTGACATTTCACATTCTTAAAATAAAGTGGTGATCCTAACTGACCTAAGACAGGGAATTTTTTACTAGGATTAAATGTCAGGAATTGTGAAAAAACGAGTTTAAATGTATTTGGCTAAGGTGTATGTTAACTTCCGACTTCAACTATATATTGTATGACCCTAGTTTTTAAATGTTTTAAATAAATAAGATAAACAACTTCAAACATCTTTTCCCATTCACTTTTCCTATTGTAAACAAAGGAGATAGATCAACAGTGCCTGTGAAGGGTGCATACAAGGTAATGTGGATGGAGAAGGTTGCTTTACATTGACCATCAGGATGTACCCTTTTCATGCATACTAAATATTTGCAATTTTTGTCACTTGACTTTCGAGTTATAGTTCATATAAGGAAATCAATCAATTGAAAAAAAAATATTAGGCCCTAATCTATGGATTTCACCTTAGTGGGAATACAGATATGCAGATAACATACAATGGGGCAAAAAAGTATTTAGTCAGCCACCAATTGTGCAAGTTCTCCCACTTAAAAATATGAGAGAGATGTCATTTTCATCATAGGTACACTTCAACTATGACAGACAAAATGAGAAAAAAAAATCCAGAAAATCACATTGTAGGATTTTTAATGAATTTATTTGCAAATTATGGTGGAAAATAAGTATTTGGTCACCTACAAACAAGCAAGATTTCTGGCTCTCACAGACTTGTAACTTCTTCTTTAAGAGGCTCCTCTGTCCTCCACTCGTTACCTGTATTAATGGCACCTGTTTGAACTTTTTATCAGTATAAAAGACACCTGTCCACAACCTCAAACAGTCACACTCCAAACTCCACTATGGGCAAGACCAAAGAGCTGTCAAAGGACACCAGAAACAAAATTGTAGACCTGCACCAGGCTGGGAAGACTGAATATGCAATAGGTAAGCAGCTTGGTTTGAAAAAATCAACTGTGGGAGCAATTATTAGGAAATGGAAGACATAGGTGACCACTGATAATCTCCCTCGATCTGGGGCTCCACGCAAGATCTCACCCCGTGGGGTCAAAATGATCACAAGAACGGTGAGCAAAAATCCCAGAACCACACGGGGGGACCTAGTGAATGACCTGCAGAGAGCTGGGCCCAAAGTAACAAAGCCTACCATCAGTAACACACTACGCCGCCAGGGACTCAAATCCTGCAGTGCCAGACGTGTCCCCCTGCTTAAGCCAGTACATGTCCAGGCCCGTCTGAAGTTTGCTAGAGAGCATTTGGATGATCCAGAAGAAGATTGGGAGAATGTCATATGGTCAGATGAAACCAAAATATAACTTTTTGGGAAAAACTCAACTCGTCGTGTTTGGAGGACAAAGAATGCTGAGTTGTATCCAAAGAACACCATACCTACTGTGAAGCATGGGGCTGGAGACATCATGCTTTTGGGGCTGTTTTTCTGCAAAGGGACCAGGACGACTGATCCGTGTAAAGGAAAGAATGAATGGGGCCATGTATCGTGAGATTTTGAGTGAAAACCTCCTTCCATCAGCAAGGGCATTGAATGTGAAACGTGGCTGGGTCTTTCAGCATGACAATGATCCCAAACACACTGCCTGGGCAACGAAGGAGTGGCTTCGTAAGAAGCATTTCAAGGTCCTGGAGTGGCCTAGCCAGTCTCCAGATCTCAACCCCATAGAAAATCTTTGGAGGGAGTTGAAAGTCCGTGTTGCCCAGCAACAGCCCCAAAACATCACTGCTCTAGAGGAGATCTGAATGGAGGAATGGGCCAAAATACCAGCAACAATGTGTGAAAACCTTGTGAAGACTTACAGAAAACATTTGACCTCTGTCATTGCCAACAAAGGGTATGTAACAAAATATTGAGCTAAACTTTTGTTATTGAGCAAATACTTATTTTCCACCATAATTTGCAAATACATTCATTAAAAATCCTACAATGTGATTTTCTGGATTTTTTTCCTCATTTTGTCTGTCATAGTTGAAGTGTACCTATGATGAAAATTACAGGCCTCTCATCATTTTAAGTGGGAGAGCTTGCACAATTGCACAAAAACTTCAAACCTCAGATTTCCCACTTCCTGGTTGAATTTTTTCTCAGGTTTTTGCCTGCCATATGAGTTCTGTTATACTCACAGACATCATTCAAACCGTTTTAGAAACTTCAGAGTGTTTTCTATCCAATACTACTAATAATATGCATATATTAGCATCTGGGATTGAGTAGTAGGCAGTTTACTCTGGGCACGCTTTTCATCCAAACGTGAAAATGCTGCCCTCTATCCATAAGAAGTTAACACAATCACTTGAAGCTGGAAAGAAAGCAAACTAGCTGCAGTTTGTTTTGTTTTACTTGATTGTTCTTTGTATATGTCCAATAAAATTTTGTTGATTCATGATTTCGACTGGCTGAGAAAAGCTGCCTGCCTGTCAGTCTCGTCCCGACAAGTTAATTACTATGTTATAGCTGGAGCTCAATTTTGAATATTGAAACAATGTTGCAAATGTTGGAGAGAGACAAAAGTTTATACAAATCTCTGCTTTTGAAAACTAAAAGGTAGTCTAAAGTAACTGTCAGATAATGTGTAGATGTTTTTTATAGTGGAGATCAAGTTTATAGATGTCGCGCCCTGACCTTAGAAATCCTTTTAAGGTCTCTATTTTGGTTTGGTCAGGGCGTGAGTTGGGGTGGGCATTCTATGTTTCTATTTCTGTGTGTTTGGCCGGGTGTGGTTCTCAATCAGAGGCAGCTGTCTATCGTTGTCTCTGATTGAGAACCATACTTAGGTAGCCTTTTCCCACCTGTGTTTTGTGGATAGTGATTTTCTGTATCTACACCAGACAGAACTGTTTCGTTTGTTCCGCTTTGTTATTTTTTGTTCTAGTGTTCAGTTTTATTAAAAATCATAAACACGTACCACTCTGCACCTTGGTCCTCTTCTTCAAACAGCCGTTACAATAGATTGGCTGGCCTGATGAGACAGTGGATTGCGCAGTCAGATGGAACAGAGTAAATAGGCATTTTAACGTCATAGATTTAGCCGGTGGTAACTTGTGTAATAGACATCAGCTGGAATGAGGTTTTAACAGGTCAGCATTCAGGATTAGAACCACCTGTTGTATAATGTACTATATGTAGTAGAGTGGCAGTACCAGTAATATAGTGGGAGTATCTGTAGTATAGTGATAGTGTTGACTGTACTACAATGGCAGTATCTGTAGCATAGTGACAGTATAACTCTAGTTATAAACTGGGTGGCGGGCTCGAGCCCTGAATGCTGATTGGCTGACAGCCGTGGTATATCAGACCATATACCACGGGTATGACAAAACATTTATTTTTACTGCTCTAATTACGTTGGTAATCAGTTTATAATAGTGGTTATAATCTTCTCGCAGGCTCCATTTCCCTACATGGGAGCATTGTGAACCGTATGTCGGTAGTTTTGACCTGGTTATTATACATTGAACCACACAGCAGCTTTTTGGCATGTTTTGTTATTTCTGTATAACATAAAATCTACTACAAAGTTGGCTCTTTTGCAATGGGGGTCAATAGCAAAGAATGTTTGTTTTCCCCAATTTGTGGGCGTGGTTAAGGGGAATTCCTTATTATTACGTGAATATCGACTCAGAGTATTATCTGTAGTATAGTGGCAGCATCTATAGTATAGTGACAGTAGTACTATAGTGTCTATGGTGAGTTCTACAGTAATAAATAAAAGCTGTAACTGTGCATCTCTAATCATCCCAGAGTGGCAGAAACAAGGCCGTGACTCATCACTGAAAGAAGAGATAATTGCTGCCTCCTTGTCTTTTTCCCCCGCTTTTATTCCTCTTGCTCTCCAGCCGAGTGATTACCCCTCGTTAAAATCAGAATAAAAAGTGTTAGCGCCGATTGTTAGTGCTCTCCTGCTTCTAACACGCTCAGTCATTTGCACTCAGCCTTTCACTAAATGAATGGCCTTTGAGGAATGTTATTCTAATTCCAATTAGCTCTCAAAGCTTGGAGGGGAGCCAAGGTAGGAAAACACACACACAGACACCCGCGCACACACACACTCATACTGAATTGCACACGTACACACACACAGCCAAGGCACAGACTCAGAACAGCAGCTAATGGCTCTGGCAAGTCTCTCAGGGAACTCGAGAGCAATTACGCTTTAAACTACACATTGCAAATCCCTCTCCGATTGGTGAATTCACACACTGCTCAATAACCAATGTTTATCTGCCACCAATTACCCCTCATGGTCACCAGAGACCTTCACTATACAAATGAGCTACACACGCATGCACACACGCACCCACACAAAAAGAGGTAGTCTTAACAGCAGATTGCTGGATGTCTTCTATGTCCATGTTTGTATGACGAGAGGATTTAGTCACATGAAGCAGTCAGGTGCCAAAACTAATTTCCACCTTCAGAGTCTTATCTCTTCGCAGACAGCTCACCTTCTGTGTGTGCATGTGAGTGACAGAGTGTGTATTAGAGAAAGTAAGTTGAGATTTGATGCGGGTGCTGTTTATGTATATACTTCTGTTCAAAAGTTTGGGGTCACTTAGAAATGTCCTTGTTTTTGAAAGAAAAGCTATTTTTTTGTTCATTAAAATAACATCAAATTGATCAGAAATACAGTGTAGACATTGTTCATGTTGAAAATGACTATTGTAGCTGGAAATGGCAGATTTTTTATGGAATATCTACGTAGGTGTACAGAGGTTCATTATCAGCAGCCATCACTCCTGTGTTCCAATGGCACATTATGTTAGCTAATCCAAGTTTATAATTTTAAAAGGCTAATTGATCGTTAGAAAACCCTTTTGTAATTATGTTAGCACAGCTGAAAACTGTTGTTTCTGATTAAAGAAGCAATAAAACTGTCCTTCTTTAGATTAGTTGAGTATCTGGAGCATCAGCATTTGTGGGTTCGATTACAGGCTCAAAATGGCCAGAAACAAAGATCTTTCTTCTGAAACTCGTCAGTCTATTCTTGTTCTGAGGAATGAAGGCTATTCCGTGCGAGAAATTGCCAAGAAACTGAAGATCTGGTACAACGCTGTGTACTATTCCCTTCACAGAACAGTGCAAACTGTCTCTAACCATAATAGAAAGAGGAGTGGGAGGCCCCGGTGCACAACTGCGCAAGAGGACAAGTACATTAGTGTCTAGTTTGAGAAACAGACTCCTCACAAGTCCTCAAGTGGCAGCTTCATTAAATAGCTCCCGCAAAACACCAGTCTCAACGTCAACAGTGAAGAGGTGACTCCGGGATGTTGGCAGAGTTCCTCTGTCCAGTGCCTGTGTTTTTTGCCCATCCTAATCTTTCATTTTTATTCGCCAGTCTGAGATGTCTTTTTCTTTGCCACTCTGCCTAGAAGGCCAGCATCCCGGAGTCGCCTCTTCACAGTTGACGTTGAGACTGGTGTTTTGCGGGTACTATTGAAGCTGCCAGTTGAGGACTTGTGAGGCGTCTGTTTCTCAAACAGCACAACAGTTTGTACCCTCTCTCTCACACACACAAGCCAAGGTCCCAGGATGTGCTGTCTCCCGCCACTTGGCTATGGTTGTCCGGGTGATGTATAATGGCTCCTACTGTCTGGTCATCTAGCTCAGCACCATCACCATAGCGACTCCAACCGCAATCGTCCCAGCCAATCAAACAGTTGTGCTGACCTATGTAGAGCAGTGGGCCAGCTTGTGTCCTGGCCTTTAACTCTACACTAATCAGAAACGTATTAGGATAATCCTACAGAGCTCAGCTATAGCATCACACAGACCAGACGGCAATAAACAGCATTATTGATAATAAAAACAGACACGCATAAGCAGCTTTATGATGTATGACAACATCAAATAGCTGAGCTCTGATTTAGTCATATTTTTTTGCCAGCATATTATGTTACAACAATCTTTGTCTGTGATGGGAGGTAGATCATCTACCTACCTTGCCCTGCTGTGTGTGTGTTTATGCGTGGGTTTATCATGTGTGTGTGTCAGAGACAGAGCGTTAAGGTGACAGAGATGGCTTCAGTGTTTTGATCCAGCATGCCACAGAGCAGTAGGAAGTAGGAGGGGATTGTAAATGCTCTGGCATGTCTGTTAGCAAGGGCTTACCAAGCTCACCATGTGAAAATGTAAGTTATGCTAATGGATATTAAGTTAAGGCATTATGTGGTGAAGTTGATCACTTTAGGGATTACAGTCATTAATGGAGCATGGAGGCCTAATCCTGGAATAGTGTGCCATCCGTGGACTAAATTACTCCAGAGGATTTAGATCATTCAGTGTGGTTGTTTGATCTGTGGCGAGAATAGGATGCCACTTCATTTATAGATAAATACAGCTCTCTGGTGGACAGTGTTTCATTGTCTTGAGCCAAGCACAAATACACACAAAGCAATCTTGTGTTTCCATTTCACTTCATTAACCTGAATGAATGAATATGCTGATTAAAAACAAAAAAAAGTACAGTATTAATGAGTTTCCCAAAGCAGTTGGTTACTTTAGAAATTGCTTGATAACCATTTGTATGTTCTATTCTATATATCCCTGCTCCAGGTTCACATGTATTTCAATGGCTCCTCCTGAATGTTCCATCTTCTCGCAATAGTCAACAGAAAAAAGAAAAAAGGCAACAGTGCCCTCCAATGGTTGACAGAGCACATTGTATTTATCACATGCCAGTTGTGCAGTACAATAATTCATCTCAATTAAACTTTATATGGAAAGATATGAAACATGTGATAGGGTTTAGAAAGAAAAAACACTTAATCTTACAATATGATTTCTTTCACTATTCAGCTTTGGCTAACCATCCTAAAAACTCATTAGAAATAGGTGTTTTTGGTGTAACAGTAATGTTATAGACCTGCTATGCTATTTCGGTTCTGTTATAACAATTAATTTGTATTTTATATGTGATCTTGCAAGACATTGATTCAGCTTTGATCTAAATTGACTAAATGAGCACCATTGAACAGTGTTTAATGACTTCAACTCTGAGTAATGGCACTCAAGCTGCTCAATTTGGATTATAGTAGCATTCCCGAACTCTGTCCTCCGGACCCCATGTTTTGTTTTTTTGCCCTAACACTACACAGCTGATCTCAAACCTAAACCTCCTGCACCCCTGCCTGTACTCATTTGGGCTGCTCAGTAATTGAAGTTGGATTACTGTCATCTGCTGGATCATAAAAATACTGCTGCTGTAATTCATTTCATTACCACTCTTACATTTGCTTTCTGGAGCCGCACTCACCCATCCACACCCTTTCTCCCCCTCACCTGAGAGATCAGTATCTCCTCCAGCTCATGGCTTCAGCCAATCAGACAAGCTTTCTATCCAGGTCCTGATTGGCTAGCCAGCCTGACCCACGTTTTAGGGAGTAAATATTGCCTGCAACTCAACAGTGTTATTCCAGTCTGTAAATGTAGGTGGACATATGTGCATGTGCGTGACTACAAAGTAAGTTGTTGTGGCTGTTGTTATCTTTGCAGTATGTAGAGTAGCAGTATTCTATGTAATTCCCATTCCTGTTATTATTATGTTACTACTGATAGTAAAGACTTGAGGATTCCATTTAAAAATAGCTTAATACTCTTCTAGAGTCAGATTGTCTTAGCACGGTAAGGTACAGCAGGGATATGCAAACTTACCATCATGGAGTCCAGGCTTTTTGCTTCTAATCAGCTTGTTGTAGCAGGAAGTAGTGTAGGACCTTGAGAGCCTCTGGATAGGGTTGAGTGACTGGACTTTGTAAATGGTCCTGTGAATGAGAGAGAGAGTGTGTGGGGGAAAATCAGTAATCAAGTAATATCAGACTTTCTCCGTATCATTGATCATCAGCTCCCCTGAAAGATGGTAGGTATAAATTCAGAAAAGTAGGCCGGCCAATTGTCATGTAGTATCCTCACCATTATGCCTTTTCTACATCTGCCTTTGGGTAAGCAGGAAAGGAGGTTTGTGAATTATACCCACACCAATAAAAAGGCTGATTTTAACTTACTGTAAGTAACTGGATGAAGTTCATGATGATCTGCTCAGATGCCATACTGTGCCCTTCTCCTGCGGGCACATTCTGAACACACACACACTATCAGCATTGACTGTAGCTTAACTAGATATTGTTGTATTGAATGTAACAAATAGCTACGCAAAGGGCCAAACAGTTAACCATTTACAGTAACTGCAGTTCATTATTAGCCTACTTTGTCAATAAGCAACAGTCTCCTTTCTGCAGCAGGTACCTCTGGCTGGGCCACTGCATCTTGTAGCAGGTTGAGCCAGGTAGGGCTTGCTAGCTAGTCAGCAGGAACGTTAGTAGTTCAAGTCAACTTCAGGTGTGGTTGAGTTCATTCTATTGGCATGCTAACTTCAAGATACATTAAGCATCCCGAGTGGCGCAGCGGTCTAAGGCACTGCATCTCAAGAGGCGTCACCAGGTTGTATCACACCCGGCCGTGATTGCGAGTCCCATAGGGTGGCACACAATTGGCCTGGCGTCGTCCGGGGTAGGCCATCATTGTAAATAAGAATTAGTTCTAAACTGATTTGCCTAGTTAAATATATATATTGTTTTATTATCTAAATTTACTATAGGCTACTATGTGATTGTGCATTAGCTTGCTAGCTATTTCAATTGAGTGTGTGTTAATCAATCAAAACCCTACCCCAGCGGTTCCCAAACTAGGTCGTCTGATATGAAAATGGATTTGCGAAAGAATTTGGAACCCCCCCTCACCAAAAAGGCCTACAAATATATACAGTTGAAGTCGGAAGTTTACATACACTTGGGTTGGAGTCATTAAAACTAGTTTTTCAACCACTCCACAAATTTCTTGTTAACAAACTATAGTTTTGGCAAGTCGGTTAGGACCTCTACTGTGTGCATGACACAAGTAATTTTTCCAACAATTGTTTACAGACAGATTATTTCACTGCATCACAATTCCAGTGGGTCAGAAGTTTATATACACTAAGTTGACGGGGCCTTTAAACAGCTTGGAAAATTCAAGAAAATTATGTCATGGCTTTAAAAGCTTCTGATGGGCCAATTAAAATAATTTGAGTCAATTTAAGGTGTACCTGTGGCTGTATTTCAAGGCCTACCTTCAAACTCAGTGCCTCTTTGCTTGACATCATGGGAAAAAATCAAAAGAAATCAGCAAAGACCTCAGAAAAAAAATTGTAGACCTTCACAAGTCTGGTTCATCCTTGGGAGCAATTTCCAAACGCCTGAAGGTACCACGCTCATCTGTAAAAACAATAGTACGCAAGTATAAACACCATGGGACCACGCAGCCGTCATACCGCTCAGGAAGGAGACGTGTTCTGTCTCCTAGAGATGAAATGTACTTTGGTGCAAAAAGTGAAAATCAATCCCAGAACAACAGCAAAGGACCTTGTGAAGATGCTGGAGGAAACGGGTACAAAAGTATTTATATCTACAGTAAAACGAGTCCTATATCGACATAAAGGAAGAAGCCACTGCTCCAAAACTACCATAAAAAAGCCAGACTACGGTTTGCAAATGCACATGGGCACAAAGATCTTACTTTTTTGGAGAAATGTCCTCTGGTCTGATGAAACAAAAATAGAACTGTTTGGCAATAATGACCATCGCTATGTTTGGAGGAAAAGGGGGGAGGCTTGCAAGCCGAAGAACACCATCCCAACCGTGACACAGGAGGCATAGATGGCATCATGAGAAAGTCAAATTATGTGGATATATTAAAGCAACAATTCAAGACATCAGTCAGGAAGTTAAAACCTCTTGGTGTTAGGGGGGAATATTTTCATTTTTGAAAAAAAAACGTTCCCGTTTTAAACAGGATATTTTGTCAGGAAAAGATGCTAGAATATGCATATAATTGACAGCTTTGGATAGAAAACACTAACGTTTCCAAAACTGTAAAGATATTGTCTGTGAGTATAACAGAACTGATGTTGCAGGCGAAAAGCCTGAGAAAAATCCAATCCGGAAGTGCCCCAGGTTTTGAAAGCGCTGCGTTCCAATGACTCAGCTGTGAATGTACCATCAACGAGCTTACACTTTCTACGTATTCCCCAAGGTGTCTACAATATTGTGACGTAGTTTTACACATTTCTGTGGTCACATGGTGGCTCCGAGAGAGATTCTTGTGTAAAATACAGAGGTAGCCATTACTCCAATCGGTCCTAGTGAAAAACTAATTGTCCCGACGGATATATTATCGAATAGATATTAGAAAAACACCTTGAGGATGGATTCTAAACAACGTTTGCCATGTTTCTGTCGGCGTTGTGGTGACCGCAATTTCTGGCCGATTTCTCAGCCAAACGTGAAGAACAAACGGAGCTATTGACCTGGGAGTCTCGTGAGTGAAAACATCCGAAGTTCATCAAAGGTAAACAATTTAATTTGATTGCTTTTCTGATTTCCGTGACAAGGTTGCCTGCTGCTAGCAAGGCATTATGCTATGCTAGGCTATGATAAACTTACACAAATGCTTGTCTAGCATAGGCTCTAAAGCATATTTTGAAAATCTGAGATGACAGGGTGATTAACAAAAGGCTAAGCTGTGTTCCAATATATTTCACGTGAAAATCACGTGATTTTCATGAATAGGAATATTTTCTAGTAAGATTTATGTCCGTTGCGTTATGCTAATTAGTGTCAGATGATGACAACGGTCCCGTTCACGGGATGGGGTGTCACTACAGGTTAAAGCTTGGTCGCAAATGGCTCTTCCAAGTGGACAATGACCCCAAGCATACTTCCAAAGTTGTGTCAAAATGGCTTAAGGACAACAAAGTCAAGGTATTAGAGTGGTCGTCACAAAGCCCTGACCTCAATCCTATAGAAAATTTGTGAGCAGAACAGAAAAAGCGTGTGTGAGCAAAGGGGCCTACAAACCTGCCTCAGTTACACCAGCTCTGTCAGGAGGAATGGGCCAAAATTCACCCAACTTATTGTTGGAAGCTTGTGGAAAGCTACCCAAAACATTTGACAATTTAAAGGCAATGCTACCAAATACTAATTGAGTGTATGTAAACTTCTGACCCACTGGGAATGTGATAAAATAAATAAAAGCTGAAATAAATCATTCACTATTATTCTGACATTCACATTCTTAAAATAAAGTGGTGATCCTAACTGACCTAAGACAGGGAATTTATACTAGAATTAAATGTCAGGAATTGTGAAAAACTGAGTTTAAATGTATTTGGCTAAGGTGTATGTAAACTTCCGACATCAACTGTATATGAAACGAATTATTACAGGTCTGATCAATTCATGCAAATGTCATCTCAGAGACATCTCTACATGATCTCAAAGAGGTGCTAAAGTGTAAAATAATCACAAAAGTGGAACAGATATGATTTATTTCCATTAATTCATCATTCAATATACATTCATAATGTTCCAACACAAGTCATTTGTTGAGTATACCTAGTCCTTCTCAAGTGTGTTTGGGAAATGAGTTGCAAACACAATACCGGGCATAGCTGTCAAGTCAAGGAAAACAACTTTGCCCAAAACATGCTCAAGTGCAATTACAACTGTGTTGACAGGGGTTTCCAATTGGGTCACAACATGAAAGCAGGTACCATGTGTTACAGTATCTTGCAGCAAAGAAAAACATGCCCTTTCAAATTCGCTAATAAGTGCCCATTTGTCACCTGAGTCCTCAGAGGTAAAGAAGAATTCAAATCTGTCCATACTTTAGTTGTGCTACTGTACATTAGAAGAATAAAACAAAAATAGTTAGTTATTTTTCCTTTCCCATAATGCCTTGATGTGAGACGAGTTCTCTTAACTTGTGCCCTGTGAAATGCCTTCACTGAATGCGGTGAATTAATGTGGCGACCAGCATGTTTTTCTATTGCAGAGAGGTGCCTTGCCTCCAGTTGAAGTTCAGTTGATGCTCCAATTATGTTTGTTCTCGACTTATGTGACTTTGTCACAAAAAACTATGGTAATTGGTCATCCGTGCGTAAAAGTCAGCTATGGCATTTTCTGGCTTTATGATTTGCGAAATAGCAGGGATAGACTGCACTAGTTTGACTGCATGGACCATTTGCATAGGTATGTTTTGAATACCATGTATGAGCCTTAACAAATATTAATGTTTCCATTTTGAAGACAAAAATGGCTGAGTCCATAATGGGCCAAGGGCTTTGACGCTGTCTGCTAGTTGCACAAGAAGGTGAATATTTGCAGTTTGGTAACGCTCACCATAGAGATTACTCATTTGAGAGAAAAAGTTCCATAGCAGTTTCTCTGCAAGAACACCACGGAAAACAACATGTCCAAAAAAGATGAAAAGAGCCCGATAATTCTGATGCCTTAAAAAACATCCTGTGAGATGCTACTGATCGAGGATATTGTGCCAAGGATGGTGGTCGGATATCTTGCAATCACTTGTCTATTTGTTTTGTTTCTTTTGACATGCTGAAGGGCTGATGAGAAACCTCAGTGGAAAACCATAGAAGGATCAGAAGGCGCATCACTCCAAACTAAGCTGAGTGCATGTTGTCTATTCTAGTGCTACGGATTAGGTCATAACTTTTAAATTGGCTAAGCCAACAGGGACCCTTCACACCTTTCACAGTGGTTTTTGTCTCATAGGCCATTTTAGCATCATCAGCAAACGTTTGATGCGTGTGAGGTGGCCCTTTTGGATCCATTTCTTGGAATGGAAATGCATGAACATGTCTCCTTTGCCCCATCTTCAGTCTTTCCAGGCTACTCACATTTCGAACATACAAAGATCCCATTGAACTGCACTGTATTTAGTACTATTGCTTGGCAGGCAAGTCACATGTGCCAGCAATGGTAAGCACTTTGCACAAAAACATTTCAGAGCCCTCTGCCGGTTGCACATGAATTCCATCCTCTTGAAGTTTACTCCGTGTTACTTAATGGTCTAAGAAATGTAACCATAGATGGTTTTGAGTCCCCATACCAAAGTCCGGCAAAAATCAAATGTTCTCTTTCTGTGCATTCAATAAAGCTCAATTCATTAGTGATACAATAAAAAGGCCACACTGAAAATGTAGATGATTTAAAAATAGGTACCCCATCTGTGTTCCATGTAAGTGAGATGTTTCTAGGATCACTAAGAGGACCACCCCCATCTGCATGCTGTCTGTAAACTTCTGCATCATACATATCTTCTATGTCAGGATCTTTCTTCTTCCTACAAAATCTAAAGTTAAGCTTTTCCTGAAAACCAGGCTTGAGAAACAATGATCTTATTTGAGCATCAATTTGAACATCCATGAAGGATGATGCTGATCCTTCTTCTGTCATGCTGGTACCACAGGTCAGACATTGTTCACACACTACTGACTCAAAACATGTGCTGCAATACTTATGCATCCCAAAAGGGGAAGATGCAGAGTTGGGGGAAAAAGTCTCTGAACTTCTGTACACTGCTCAAGCAGTCTGTGTTGAGACTATCTGGACAAAGCAATGTTGTTAATTTAAGCTAATCACTAAGGGCATTGCCAGTTACTTTATGACAGTTTGCCATGATTACCAAAAGGCACTCCAACGGTTATGGATGCATTGTCATATAATGGTTTGCCTGTTTTGTTGTGTCGTTGGATGTTGACTGTGTTGACTGTGCACCCTACTCACTAGACACCTTTTCAAATCCCTCACTGAAGATAAAGTTATCATCATAGGGACAATTCATGAAATCAGGAATCACTTCCTCAAAAGATTCAGATGGATCATACTGATCAGTATTGTCACATACAGTTGTTAGGACATCAGGAGTATCTCGGCTGGCTGATCTGAGGTTCGCTCTTCGTTTTCAATGGTAAAGTCAATCGTTGAAACATAAAATAATAAGACAACAGTTTAATAGTATGTTTAGACAACATGTATTAATGGTAAAACATTGTGTTGCACCATCACTGTGAGTGTACACATGGGTCTCAAATAAACTTGGCAAGATAACACACACAAAGCAAATTAGATGTTTATGCAAATATGTTTCTAGTACAAGAGGGTACTACTATAAAACATAGGAAGTGGAATAAGAATGTATAACTTACTTAAATATTGTTCATCCTACATGCTGTCCTGACCTGGCGGGTGTGTTCTGTCCTGATGGGACGGGTGCGTCGATCCTTCCTGATGGGGTGGTTGGGTTCCATTCATTCGGGCAGGCTGCAGAGGGTAAAATATATATATATTTTTAATGGTCTGCTATGTTAAAATATGGCAGAGCAATACCATGCCACTCACCAAATGTGCAGTCCTTCTTGGTCGTTTAAATGGCCCAGCATTGCCTTTATTCATTGTTCTTCTCCATCGGCTTCTAGGCTCTGGTCTTGTCATTTTCAGTCTCCAATATTATTCAATACAGATCGCTCACTCAATTATCGTCAAGATAAAACATTTTTAATTTTATTTCACCTTTACTTAACCAGGTAGGCCAGTTGAGAACAAGTTCTCATTTACAACTGCGACCTGGCCAAGATAAAGCAAAGCAGTGCGACACAATCAACAAAACAAAGTTACACATGGAATAAACAAACGTACAGTCAATAACACAATAGAAAAAAAATCTATATACAGTGTGCGCAAATGAGGTAAGATAGGGAGGTAAGGCAATAAATAGGCCGTAGTGGTGAAGTAATTACAATTTAGCAATTAAACACTGGAGTGATAGATGTGCAGAAGAAGAATGTGCAAGTAGACATACTGGGGTGCAAAGGAGAAAAAATAAATAAACAATAAACAAATAAACAATATGGGAATAAGGTAGTTGGATGGGCTATTTACAGATGGGCTATGTACAGGTGTAATCATCTGTGAGCTGCTCTGACAGCTGATGCTTAAAGTTAGTGAGGGAGATATGAGTGTCCAGCTTCAGTGATTTTTGCAATTAGTTCCAGTCATTGGCAGAAGAGAACTGGAAGGAAAGGCAGCCAAAGGAGGAATAGGCTTCGGGGGTGACCAGTGAAATATACCTGCTGGAGCACGTGCTACGGGTGGGTGCTGCTATGGGAACCAGTGTGCTGAGATAAGGCGGGGCTTTATCTAGCAAAGACTTATAGATGACCTGGAGCCAGTGGGTTTGGCGACGAATACGAAGCGAGGGCCAGCCAACGAGAGCATACAGCTTGCAGTGGTGGGTAGTATATGGAGCTTTGGTGACAAAACGGATGGCACTGTGATAGACTGCATCCAATTTGCTGAGTAGAGTGTTGGAGACTATTTGGTAAATTACATTGCCAAAGTCAAGGATCGGTAGGATAGTCAGTTTTATGCGGGTATAATTGGCAGCATGAGTGAAGGATGCTTGGTGCGAAATATGGAAGCCAATTCTAGATTTAAATTTGGATTGGGGATGCTTAATGTGAGTCTGGAAGAAGAGTTTACAGTCTAGCCAGATACCTAGGTATTTGTAATTGTCCACATATTCTAAGTCAGAACCATCCAGAGTAGTGATGCTAGACGGGCGGGCAGGTGCGGGAGGCGACCGGTTGAAGAGTATTAATTTAGTTTTACTTGCATTTATAAGCAGTTAGAGGCCACGGAAGGAGAGTTGTATGGCATTGAAGCCCGTCTGGAGGTTAGTTAATACAGTGTCCAAAGGAGGGCCAGAAGTATACAGAATGGTGTTGTCTGCGTAGAGGTGGATCAGAGAATCACCAGCAGCAAGAGCGACATCATTGATGTATACAGAGAAAAGAGTCGACCCGAGAATTGAACTCTGTGGCACCGGACAACAGGCCCTCCGATTTGACACACTGCACTCTGTCTGAGAAGTAGTTGGTGAACCAGGCGAGGCAGTCATTTGAGAAACCAAGGCTGTTGAGTCTGCCGATAAGAATGTGGTGATTGATGGAGTCAAAAGCCTTGGCCAGGTCAATGAATTCGGCTGCACAGTATTATCTTTTATCGATGGCGGTTCTGATATCATTTAGGACCTTGAGCGTGGCTGAGGTGCACCCATGACCAGCTAGGAAACCAGATTGCATAGCAGAGAAGGTATGGTGGGATTTGAAAAGGTCTGTGATCTGTTTGTTAACTTGGCGTTTGAAGAGCTTAGAAAGGCAGGGTAGGATAGATATAGGTCTGTAACAGTTTTGGGTCTAGAGTGTCTCCCCTTTGAAGAGGGGGATGACCGTGGAAGCTTTCCAATCTTTGTGGATCTCAGATGATACGAAAGAGGTTGAACAGGCTAGTAATAGGGGTTGCAACCATTGCGGCGGATAATTGTAGAAAGAGAGGGTCCAGATTGTCTAGCCCAGCTGATTTGTAGGGGTCCAGATTTTGCAACTCTTTCAAAACATCAGCTATCTGGATTTGGGTGAAGGAGAAATGGGGGAGGTTTGGGCAAGTTGCTGTGGGGGGTGCCGGGCAGTTGACTGGGGTAGGGGTAGCCAGATGGAAAGCATGGCCAGCCGTAGAAAAATGCTTATTGAAATTATCGTGGATTTATCGATGGTGACAGTGTTTCCTAACGTCAGTGCAGTGGGCAGCTGGGAGGAGGTGCCCTTATTCTCCATGGACTTTACAGTGTCCCAGAGGTTTTGGAGTTTGTGCTACAGGATGTAAATTTCTCTGTGTATATTGGTTCCTAACTTCCCTGAAAAGTTGCATATTGCGAGGGCTATTCGATGCTAAAGCAGTACGCCATGGGATGTTTTTGTGCTGGTCAAGGGCAGTCAAGTCTGGAGTGAAACGAGGGCTATATCTGTTCCTGGTTCTAAATGTTTTGAATGTGGCATGCTTATTTAAGATGGTGAGAAAAGCACTTTTAAAGAATAACCAGGCATCCTCTACTGACGGAATGAGGTCAATATCCTTCCAGGATACCCAGGCCAGGTTGATTAAAAAGGCCTGCTCGCTGAAGTGTTTTAGGGAGCGTTTAACAGTGATGAGGGGTGAGCGTTTGACCACATACCTATTACGGACGCAGGCAATGAGGCAGTGATTGCTGAGATCCTGGTTGATGTCCTGGTTGGTCAGGATGATATCTATGAGGGTGCCCGTGTTTACGGATTTGTGGTTGTACCTAGTAGGTTCATTGATCATTTGTGTGAGATTGAGGGCATATAACTTAGATTGTAGGAAGGACGGAGTGTTACGCATGTCCCAGTTTAGGTCACCTAACAGTACGAGCTCTGAAGAAACATGGGGGGCAATCAATTCACATATAGTGTCCAGGGTACAGAAGGTTTAGTTTAGTTTATTAATTCGACCATTTTAAAAAACAAGCACACATAAAACTTAAAAGCCATACATGCACATGAATAAAATCACATTTCCATTGTGGTCCTCGACACAAGATGGCTAGACAAGATCAAACACAGTATGGCAGTGAAATAATAAAACAAAAACATAGAAGAAGAACATCTTACTCATCATTCCAGTTAAATCATAGGGGTTATTCATATGGGCACAGAAGACAAACGTATTTTTACTTTGTTTTGGTCTATAACATGCGGCAACGGTGAGAGACTTGTTTCTGGAAAGGTGGATTTTTAGAAGTAAAAGCTTGAACTGTTTGGGCACATACCTGGAGAGTATGACAGAACTCTGCAGGCGCTCTCTGCAGTAGATTGCAACTATCTTGTCGGAAAATGTTATAGTTAGGGTTGGAAATTTCTGGATTTTTGGTGCCTTCCTAAGCCAGTTTTCAGACACGGCTAGGACATCCGGGTTAGGCCTAACACATCTTATAAGGATTCAAGATGCAATACTAATATGCATTACCAAATAAAAAATTTAAGAATTTTTCCCTTATAAACAGTACACACATATGCTGAAATACTACGGGTGTTGTTGTGCATAAACACATTACTTTGTTTTTGATATGCATAAGGCTACCATCTAGGCGAATGTTATATTGGAATGGAATATGCATGGGCCTTCGACTGAAGTATATTATGTGATAAACTTGCATTACAAATACAAACAGATAAAGCTATTTTACTTCGTTAGCTCATGCAAACACTGATGCAACTTTTACCCATGAGTTTGTAAGAAGAGCTCCCTGACAAAACCATATAAAGTCTATTTGCTCCATGGCAACTAGCTAATCAACCCGGGCATATACTGTTTTGCGTTTATTTCAAAGAACATATAATTAATTTCCTAATGTAATTGGACGCCAGTCAAAGACAGGCGGGAATGAAAGTTGGAGATTGGATTGAGATCATTGTTTTGCTGATGCTGATGAGTGATCCACATGGGCCCTCACCGGCAGATAGTTTGAATTTGATAAGTAAAGAAGGTAAGAATCATAATCAACTGAATACACTGAACGATCAAACTGCCATTTTTTCTTTAACTATAGACATATGAAGAAAGATAAAAACAAAGTTTCCATTCTCAATAAAGTTATTGAAAATGTTCTTAATATTTTTCATATGTTTCTTCCTAATAAAAAAGTTAACAAGAAATGGGATTCTTGAAGATAATGTTAGGATTTCTTCTTGGAAATATACTTAACTTTAGAACGCCGTTTGGGTCTTTGTGTGCCAAAAAAAGATACACATCAAATAACACTATTTGACACGTCAAATAAGCATTTATAGAATGTTTTGTGTTCTGAATTTGCACGCGCAAGCCAAGTGCCACCATTACGATCACTGTCAAAGCTGTACAATACTGCGTTGGTAATAAGGCATTATTTGTTCGACCGAATGGGAAAACGTCTGTGTGAGCATTTTAAATTAGATTAGGATCAAACAAGCAAGATCAAAAATGTTTGCAAATATCTTTGATACATATGTTATTAGAAACTTCTGGGGTATCTAGCTAGCTTTAGCTTGGTACCTAGTTAGCGCCAATCCAACCAGCCTGAAAACAATGACCTGTAGAAACTGCAGTCATTTTCAATATTCTTAGCAATGATTTTGGAATCCATGTGGGTAAGTACTTAACCTTGTTGCCCAAAACTAATGTTGTAAGCAGCCAGCTGGCTTCATCTGGCTGCTATGACTTGACGGGACTGGGTTACACTTAGCTAGCTAACTATAGCTACTGAAACAGATTATTTTGTTTTGCTATGTCTTTGGGGAAGAACATTGTTTGCGTCTATCAGATAGCTAGCTTTTTACAAGTTAAATAAAGGTTAAAAAAAATATATATTACAACAAGCGCGTCACTAATGTCAATGCCACATAAGAAGATATTAACTGTGCTTAAGGAAATATATTTACAAAGTTCCTGAGAAAACTATGAATTCCTAAGAACATTTTGAGGAATTGCACTCTTATGAACTCCTTATTTTTTTCCTTAAGAAACATACAAAAAAAAGTAAGTAACATTTTGTGAATCTGGCCCCAGAATTTATAATCTCTAACTTCTATCCATATGATCCAATAATTTTTATCTCCTTACTAAATTAACTGAATTTAGATAAAGCAATGATTGTAGTTATCATTATATCATGAGTGATTGATGGAATTGAATTGTTATTTATATCAATTGGTCAATTGCAAAATCAGCAGTGTTTCCTACTTACAAAGCATGTAGAGGTCTGTATTTTTTTATCATAGGTACGAAGTGTACCTGTGAGAGACGGAATCTGAAACAAAAATCCAGAAAATCAGATTATATGATTTTTAAGTAATTAATTTGCATTTTATTGCAAGACATAAGTATTTGATATATCCAAAAAGCAGAACTTAATATTTGGTACAGAAACCTGTGTTTGCAATACAGAGATCATACGTTTCCTGTAGTTCTTGACCAGGTTTGAACACACTGCAGCAGGGATTTTGGCCCACTCCTCCATACAGACCTTCTCCAGATCCTTCAGGTTTCGGGGCTGTCGCTGGGCAATATGGACTTTCAGCTCCCTCCAAAGATGTTCTATTGGGATCAGGTCTGGAGACTGGCTGGGCCACTCCAGGACCTAGAGATGCTTCTTACGGAGCCACTCCTTAGTTGCCCTGGCTGTGTGTTTCTGTTCGTTGTCATGCTGGAAGACCCAGCCACGACCCATCTTCAATGCTCTTACTGAAGGAAGGAGGTTGTTGGCCAAGATCAATACAGTACAGTCGTCCTGTCCCCTTTGCAGAAAAGCATCCCGAAAGAATGATGTTTCCACCTCCATGCATCACGGTTGGGATGGTGTTCTTGGGGTTCTACTCATCCTTCTTCTTCCTCCAAACACTGCGAGTGGAGTTTAGACCAAAAAGCTATATTTTTGTCTCATCAGACCACATGACCTTCTCCCATTCCTCCTCTGGATCATCCAGATGGTCATTGGCAAACTTCAGATGGGCCTGGACATGCGCTGGCTTGAGCAGGGGGAACTTGCGTGCGCTGCAGGATTTTAATCCATGACGGCGTAATGTGTTACTAATGGTTCTCTTTGAGACTGTGGTCCCAGCTCTCTTCAGGTCATTGACCAGGTCCTGCTGTGTAGTTCTGGGCTGATCCCTCACCTTCCTCATGGTCATTGATGCCCCACGAGGTGAGATCTTGCATGGAGCCCCAGACCGAGGGTGATTGACCGTCATCTTGAACTTCTTCCATTTTCTAATAATTGCGCCAACGGTTGTTGCCTTCTCACCAAGCTGCTTGCCTATTGTCCTGTAGCCCATCCCAACCTTGTGCAGGTCTACAATTTTTTCCCTGATGTCCTTACACAGCTCTCTGGTCTTGGCCATTGTGGAGAGGTTGGAGTCTTTGATTGAGTGTGTGGACATGTGTCTTTTATACAGGTAAAGAGTTCAAACAGGTGCAGTTAATACAGGTAATGAGTGGAGAACAGGAGGGCTTCTTAAAGAAAAACTAACAAACTAGGTCTGTGAGAGCCGGAATTCTTACTGGTTGGTAGGTGATCAAATACTTATGTCATGCAATAAAATGCAAATTAATTACTTAAAAATCATACAATGTGATTTTCTGGATTTTTGTTTTAGATTCCGTCTCTCACAGTTGAAGTGTACCTATGATAAAAATTACAGACCTCTACATGCTTTGTATGTAGGAAAACCTGCAAAATCGGCAGTGTATCAAATACTTGTTCTCCCCACTGTATATCTCCAGAATTCAGCCGCTTCAGAGTGCAACTGGTCCTTGTTTGGGGACACACACACCAAAGCACACAACAGGCTGACCAATACAAGGGTTGAAAAATTACCTTCTGTGGTCCAAGGTCATTGATGACTGCCTTCAGCTCATCTACAATGTAGAGACCGGTGTGTCTGTTGTCCCTTGTGTCTGTGCTCTTGTAGAATACTGGTTGAGGGGTAGAGATGATATAGTTAATTATTCCTTGCCCACGAACATTCGACTACCCATCAGAGATGATTGCAATACAGTCTGCTTTCTCTATGATTTGCTTGAACTCTGTTGAACTCTGCATCCAGCAATTGAGTAGATAAAGCATGTCTGGTTGGAGGGGTATATGCTGGGCAAAGAACATTCAGAAATCTCACAATACACATTGCCTGTGAGCATCAGAGGTGAACCAGTTGCATACACAGCTCGAGGAAGACATTCATCAGCATTTCTCTGACTACATTCCTCCATTGAGTCAAAAAAAACTTCTGATTCCAGGAGGACCATGAGCTGTTGCTATCTATAATGTATCCGATTCATCATTTTCACCTCGATTAGAGGTAGAGGGACTTTTGTCAGAGGTTGCTTGTTGTGAGTGCTGAGGGAACTTTATGCACTTGGCCAGATGATTCTGCATCCTTGTTGCATTCTTTACATATGATTTGGTACAGTATTTGCAAATGTATACAGCTTTTCCTTCTACATTAGCTGCAGTGAAATGTCTCCACACATCAGATAGTGCCATTGGCATTTTCCTGTAAAGATTAGAAAAAATATGTGTAAAGAAACAACAAATACAATTCCATATAGAGATAAATAGTTAAGAAGTTAGATTAAACAACTAATTTGTAAGATAAATGTTTTAAAATGAAACATGTACAGAAACAGGTGAATTAACACTCAAGCAAGCTAAAACCCACATGGTAGCAAAAACTAACTAGCAGAAATTGTTAACAAGTTAGAAATGATTTAAAACACACTTTGATGTAGGCTACTATTTACTAGTAAACAAAAAATCATGTGTGTCATATAAAATATATTCACCCCACCCAGTACTGTAATCAAAACATATCAGAAAGCATGTAGTCCTTGGCTCAGACAGTGTAGTAGTGTGGACTCAATAGCATCTCATTAGTGTGCAAGATCTTGAGAATCAGCTGAACATGTGATGGAAGAGTGCACTACATACACATGTGATGGAAGAATTCACTGTGCAATCAGAGGGTTAGAATTCCATTGAATTGGGGATAGTTTAACCAAACTATGCCACAAGACCTAAAATTGCCTTATTTATATCCCACAAAAAAAGGTTCACTGTTATAAGCTAACTCTTTTTGATGAATGTAAATAAATAATAATAATGATTTGTGCCCTGGTCCTATAAGACCTATTTGTCACTTCCCACTAGCCGGGTTGAGACGACAACTCACACTCATTCTTATGTTTAATAAATGTATAGTACGTTTTCTTATATTATGCAGTGTATAGTGTGTGTATGGCAGTCTTACAATGATGGCAAAAAGCATTTGAGAGTGTGCTGACCCTGGTGCTAGACTGGGTACGCAGCTGGAGGTTGAATGTTTTAAGGGGTACGGGAATAGGGTGGTAAAGGGACGGAAACTTTCTTGTACATTTCTGGAATTTTTCCGGAAATTTTACATGGGAAGTTAAGCCCAGGAATTTGGGAAATGTTGCTTCACTTTTTATGGCTGCAGGGGCAGTATTGAGTAGCTTGGATGAAAGGTGCCCATGTCAAACGGCCTGCTCCTCAGTCATAGTTGCTAATATTTCCATATTAGTATTATTAGTATTGGATAGAAAACACTCTGATGTTTCTAAAACTGTTTGAATGATGTCTGTGAGTATAACAGCACTCATATTGGCAGGCAAAATCCTGAGTTGAAATCAAAACAGGAAGTCAGAAATCTGAGCTTGTATGTATGTATTCACCAGAGTCCCCAATGAAATCCCCTTGAGAAATGATGTTGCACTGCCTAGGGGTTCCACTAGATGTCAACCATCAATATAAATTATAATGAGGCTTCTATGTTGTTGTGGGAGTGAATGAGAGCAGAATTTATCAGATGTCCATCAAGCAGCCATTTTGTGATCTCGCTTTTTCCTCATGGTAGTCGCTTGCGTTCCATTGCTCACGTAGACAAGAAGGAATACTCCGGTTGGAACTTTATTGAAACTGTATGTTAAAAACATCCTAATGATTGATTCTGTACTTAGTTTGAAATGTTTCTTCAACCGGTAATATCACTTTTTGAAGTTTTTGTCCGATATAACGGTGACCAGAATTAGCGTTTGGATATGTATACCAAACGCGCTAACAAAAGAAGGTATTTGGACATAAATAACGGACATTTTCGAACAAAACAAGCATTTATTGTGGACCTGGGATTCCTGGAGTGCTTTCTGATGTAGATCAAAGGTAAGGGAATATTTATCATGTAATTTCTTGTTTATGTTGACGCCATCTTTGCGGCTGTGGTGTTTTTACTTTTGAGCGCCATCTCAGATTATTGCATGCATTTCTTTTCCGTAAACTTTTTTTGAAATCTGACACAGCGGTTGCATTAAGGAGAGGTATATCTATAATTCCATGTGTATAACTTGTATTATCATCTACATTTATGATGAGTATTTCTGTTGAATCGATGTGGCTATGCAAAATCACTTGATGTTTTTGGAACTAGTGAATCTAATACGCCAATGTAAACTCAATTTTTTTTATATGAACTTTATCATGTATTGTGTAACATGAAGTCCTATGAGTGTCATCTGATGAAGATAATTCAAGGTTAGTGATTTAATTTTATCTTCTGGTTTTTGTGAATGCTATATTTTGCTGGAAAATGGCTGTGCTTATTGTGGTTTGGTGAAGACCTAACAATCGTTTGTAGTGCTTTCGCTGAAAAGCCTATTTGAAATCGGACACTTTGGTGGGATTAACAACGAGAATAGCTTTAAAATGGTATAAAACACATGTATGTTTTAGGAATTGTAATTATGAGATTTCTGTGGTTTGAATTTGGCGCCCTCAATTTTCACTGGTAGTTGTCATATTGATGCCGGTATCGGGATTGCAGCCAAAACAGGTTAACCATCTTACATATAAAACCTTATTTGTTCATCGAAAATTGTGAATAATGCACCACAGGTTAATGAAAAGGGTGTGCTTTAAATGATGCTCATAACATTGCAATGTTGGGTTGTATTGGAGAGTCTCAATCTTAAATCATTTTCCACAGTCTGTGCCTGTATTAGGTTTTCATGCTAGTGAGGGCCAGAATCAACTCTCACATAGCTACATGGTTGCAAAGGGCATCAGTGTCTTAACAGTGCAATTTGCCCCGGCAGGCTACTCTGAGCACAGCCCAATCCAGAATCTGGCAGTGGCTTCTGATTTAAATAAAATTTTCACAGAACCGCTTGTTGCAATTTCGATGAGTCTCTCTTGTTCAGATATCGGTAAGTGGACTGGAGGCAGGGCATGAAAGGGATAACAAATCCAGCTGTTTGTCATCCGTTTCAGGAAAGTACCTGTGCTTCGCTATATCACATTTGACATTGTCTGTATTCTTGAGTTCATTTGCACACAAAAAAGTCATACAATGATGGAAAGAACTGTGTGTTGTCCTTGTTAATGCAGACAGAGAAGAGCTCCAGCTTCTTAATCATAGCCTCAATTCCGTCCCGAACATTGAAAATAATTGCGGAGAGTCCCTGTAATCCTAGATTCAGATCATTCAGGCAAGAAAAAAACAACACCCAGATAGGCCAGTCATGTGAGACACTCGTGCAATGTGAGACACTCATGCAAGCGGTCAGACAAGTGAAAATTATTGTCAGTAAAGAACTTTAAGCTCATCTCTCAATAAAATAAGAAAAACATGTCAATACGTTGCCCCTTGATAACCAGCGCACTTCTGTATGTTGTAAAAGCGTTACATGGTCGCTGCCCATATCTTTGCATAGTGCAGAAAATACACGAGAGTTCAGGGGGCTTTCTTTAACAAAGTTAACCATTTTCACTGTAGTGTCCAAAACGTCTTTCAAGCTGTCAGGCATTCCTTCAGCAGCAAGAGCTTCTCGGGGATACTACAGTGTACCCGCGCATGCAAGCAGTTGCTGCAGTGTTACCACTCCACTATGTCTCCCTGTCATGGCTTTTGCGCCATCAGTACAGATACCAACATCTTGACCACCAAAGTCCATTTTATGTCTCAAAGCTGCCCAGTAGTTTAAAAATATCCTCTGCTGTTGTCCTGGTTTCCAGTGGTTTGCAGAAGAGGATGTCTTCCTTAATTGACCCCTCAAACATAACGGACATATACCAGGAGCTGTGCCAGGCCCTTCACGTCTGTTGACTCATCCAGGTGGAACGAATAGAATTCACTGGCTTGTATGCGAAGCAGTAATTGTTTTAAAACATCTCCTGCCATGTCACTGATGAGTTGTGAAACAATGTTGTTTGATGAAGTAATTGTCTGTATAGTCTTTTTGGGCCTTTCCCCCCAGCCATATCTGCGGCAGCAGGAAGAATTAAGTCCTCCACAATAGTATGGGGCCTGCCTGTCCTAGCCACTCGGTAGCTCATCATATAAGACACTTCTAGCCCCTTCTTATTAATGGTATCTGTTGCTTTTATACATGTCTTACTACTCAAAATTCATTTCAATTCTTGCTCAAAAAACACCTGGGGCAAATTTTTCAAATTGGCATGTTTTGTTTCTAAATGTCTGTGCAAGAGTGAAGATTTCATCGAGTTGTGAGATAGTACCTTTGCACATAGAACACACTGTAGCTGAGGAAAGGCACTACTCCCAATCTAAGTGCACGCACCAGCCCTCACTGGATGGAACACACCAGTCCCAGTTGGACAGCACGCACCAGCCCTCACTGGATGGAACGCACCAGCTCCAGTATGACGGCACGCACCAGCCGCATGGCAGCCATGTGATGGTTGTAGGGACGAGGTCGAACAAATCCTCCGCGACAAGGGAAGGATGGAGGAAGTAATTTTGAGAATAGGTAATGAATATCATGTCACCTATCAAACTTAAATTTTGTGATGTTGAATTGTAAATCATTTTTAAAAACTTCTCTAACCCCATTTCTGTTTTGTTTACCTTTGGAAGAGTGATTGGGCCTTGAACACATAATAATGAATGTACTGTATGTGCTATTGTCTCCTCTCAGACCCAGTCCAGATCCGAGAGCTGCACGCTCTCATTGACATCATTGGAGAAACACTGTTAGCTACAGGAGAGAAGGCCATCGGTGCCATCCGGCGAGCAAGAGTTGTTTCCTGACAGTGGCATGTTCCTCTCATCATTCTGCCATCCATCAGGCATCTAAGCAAGATTGCTTGCGTCTGTTCATTTTCTTTTTGACCATTTTGTCTCAGTGGAAGAATGTGTCAATTCAGTTGCCTTTGGACGCCATGGCAAGATCTGTAGTGGCAAATTGGTTCAAATATGACACAACCAAGAACTTTGTGAAAATCAATATAGACTTTTAATACAACAGTATCATAAGCCGGAGCGGTCCGCGGAACACACACACTTTTTCAGAGCCCTCGCTCTGAGTTATACACCTACCATATAAGTCCCTCCCATATGCAAATGAAGTTACATCCCAATCCGTGCTTCCTGCTTGTTCAGCCCAATAACGCCCCCATCTGCTTTCCATTAGATCCTAATGGTGACAAGACCCTTGCTTTGACCCTTCACTCAGCTTAATGCGTTCTCCTGTTTGTGTGTTATCTAGGGTCAGCAGACTATGTGTCTCTTCTGTTTTTAGCATGCTCAGCTATACTAAAAATACTATACATTCCCCTTTCCTGTGGCCTGTGTTCATACCCTGTAATTAACTCCATGTGTCCCTTTTGGTGTCTTTCATCTCCTTTAGCTTTAGGGTGCCTAGCTGTTCTGGTCGCCTTCTCTTCATATGGTTGTCTAAGATCAAACAGACTTGTCTCCTGTGATGTGATTGATGTCTGTAATCCATCAATTGGTCCTTTGGCTGACCCCCTCCTTAGATAACCTCTGACCTTTGTATGTCCAGCTGCCCTAGGTGTTGCCCTCTCCCATGGCCCCACTCTGGCTTCCTGTCCTATACAATAGACAATGTACCTTACCAGAATGGCAAATGCCATTATATAGGACAATATATTTATCCATATATGTACCTAATTTCTCCCACATAACCCCCCTCTGGTGCTTTAATAAGCACCAAAAACTTAAAAAGGACATATGGAACATAATATCAACAGTCGATTATCAAAAAAAATATTTTTAAATAAAAAATAAAAAAATTATTAAAAAATAAAACTTCCTAATCACCTACACCAAACATCTCTAGTATTTCATAAGAGTAAAATATCTAGTTCGGTATAGAAACAAAAAATAATACATTATCTTTTGTTAAAGCATGAGCATGTAAATACATAACCTTGTCTGAGGTTCTCAGCTACGCGAAAAATAAAAATATATATAATAAAGCAATGAGTCAAATAATAAATTGAATATGAGAAAACACTAGGCCTCCATGCAGTTACAAAATAAAATTGACACATCATTCTAAATTTAAGCTTTCCACATGATTCTCCCTCTCAGACACCTCTCCAACAACCGTGATACCATCAATACCAACCTCTGTTAGAAGATTAAGGACATGGTCCGTAGACACTTGTAACCGGGATATCCCACTGTTACCTACATGTTTTTAAATATAACCTAGCATTTTAGAAGGCAAAACTAACTTTTAATTAAAAGAAACCAGATATATTCATTGATATACCTATAAAAACATTTGACAAAACATACTAAAACACAAGGCCGTGAGCAAAAGTAGACCTTACATAACACCTCTTGTACTTACTACGGAAATGACCCTTTTTGTGGATATGCATCAGTTGACTTTCTTATGAATTTGGAATGACAGCATAACTGTCCATTTTCATCAGTATAGTGGCCTGGCCTACCCGGCACAGGATCATCTATCACCGGAGTGTCAGCTCTACTTACAAACATCTGTTTAACCGTTGTCTGGATCACAAGTGATTTCACCCAGGGTAAAACACAACAAAATACAATACCCAGAGCCAATAACCCCCCTTCCAGCATAAAGGCCGTCCTAGCAAACATGGCTCCCCATTTCCCCAATGCTAAGTCCAAACAATCCCAAACATGAGAGTCCACCCCAGCATTTTTCTTAACCTCTTCTCTTAACCCTTTAAGTTTAGCCATAGCGACAGCAAAGAATCCATTAGGCGCAGTGTTATTGGGAATAAAGGTGCAACAATCATCCCCGAACATAACACAAACTCCACCCTTCTCTGCCAAAAGCCAATTGAGAGCCTGTCTATTTTGCCAAGACATTTTACTGGGAGCCTGTACCTGTTTCCCCAACGCCGTTAAAGCCGAGTCAGTATAGTTAATGAATCTCTGTTGGTTATAGTATATATAATTAATCCACTCTAAGTTCTTATTTGGTGTCATCCACAAAAATATAGATTCAAATCCAGATTTAACTTAATCTCTTGCCTTGAACTCCCGAGGTACCCCTCTAGGCTGTCCAATTGCATCAAAGTATACCTCAGTGTCTTTCTCATACGCCTTCTTAACTCTAGAGTTAACATAACCATTATTAAATCACCCCATGATGACTACCTGTTGAATTGCTCTAACTAAGGTACAAAGACCCGTCTATCCATCTGGCAGTACATTCAACAGTTTGTCATTCCCACACATCCAGAAACTATCCGCAATACTTCTGTCCTGATTTTTTAGCATAATAAGAGATGGCGCAACCTGAGTTATTTTACCACACAACCCTTTTCTATTCGTCACCAACCCTTTATCTTTATTCCTACGAACCCCTGCAGTCTCTAGTACCCAAATAGTATCACATTCTACAGTGGTGTTTCCTACACCAATTCCTTCGGTGTTATGGCTGTACAAACCTTCATATTTGCCTTTAACCACAGTACTTCTGTCTAATTGAGGTCCATTTAATTCAGTTTTAATGTCATAGGCAGCACAATCCTTGTCTCCTAATCCAGTCTCGTTTAACATGGTTCTGCCTCTAGTGCTCCCTCGAGCAACCCTACATTCTATGTCACACAAGGGAATGTAGTATTTTCTCTGAATATTGAACATTTTACATTTAACACATTCTTCAAATGATGCAGGTTCAGGTACTATCAAAAGATCAGACAAAGGTGATTTTCTACACAAAATACAATTGTCCATTCTATGTTTATTTCTGCTGTATACTTAGCCCATTCGTACCACTCATTCTTCACTATTCTTTTCATGTGGTGTCCTTGAGTGGTTCAGAGTCTGGTATGTCTGTCTGTCATCTTTGCAATGTTCTTATCTTGAGGTAGGTCATTAGAGTTAGTCAAAAAGTTCAAAATGTCAATAAAGAACCCTCCTGGTTCTGATGCTTTCTAGCTACCACAGGCTCTTCCTGTTTAGGTATTGGCGTAAGACCAATTCTGAATGACTGAGGAACTACTCCCTTCAGTCAATCTTGTTCTCATTATTTCACCTATTAATTCTTCACCTTCAACTGGTTCAATCTGATTCATGGTGAGCACCCACTCGTCTACTTCTTTGGTTAACGTCAGGTCACATCCTTTTGAGTCCCAAATGACTTCTCTCTTCGTTCGATGATGTGTCCATCCACCGAATGCAATCTCCGGTAAGGGTTTTATCCTTTTGTCTTCTGTTCTCCTGTTTCAGTTATATGTTGAGGTGGGACAGAGATTCTAACCTTGTCAGTCTTTTTAGATTGTTTGACTGGTTCCTCTCTTCTCTTCCTGTTTCCACCCAACATCTTGATTGTGCGTGAGTCTGTTGTTGCTATTCTAGCGTTCACTGTTACTTCTGTTATGTCAATATCATTGTTCTTCTATGGGTCTAACTTCAATTGTTCATTATGGAGACAATTCAAGAGCTGAAAAGTCAATTTTGGGGAAATCCCCATTTCTTTCATCTTGCAAGATTTCTCCTTCTGCTCTTGGTAAGGCTTCTCCTCCACTCTCTTCGCCTGTTGTTCCCTCCTCAGCCCGAACTGGGCTTCCATCTGGGAAGGCGTCCATTTCAGGGAAGAGATGTTCCCCTTCTTTAGGCGATACCTCGGGGTCCCACTGTAGAAGGCTTCCGTCAACAAAGCCTGCCCCAACAAGTATATCATCAGGAGTGGCAGACATGTTACCCCCTCCCACTTCTGGGCTTTCTGGCCCAACTGGAGGAAACTTTGGTTGTTTGTCTCTTTTCTTTTCAGGCTCTTTTTCCCTGGTCGGTTCTTCTGAGTGTGTTAGCCGATGCACTTGTTGTATCTGGTCTGCCATTTTCTTGATTCCTCCCCGGCGCTTTGATCGATTCCGCTGCTCCTGCTCCCTCCGGGGTCCCTTCTGGTGAATCAGCATCCTCTGTGTCCTCATCTCTGTATGGTTGTGTCCTTCTCTCCGTCGGGACTCGGGTGCAGTGGTTTAGATGATACCACGTCTTGCTTCCTTTTTCACTTGGACGGCCGTGTTTGTGGCTGTTGCCACCTCGTAGGGTCCTTCCCTCCTCGGCTGATCCCACTTCCTTCGGAACACTCAAACGTAGACTCGATCTCCTGGTATCACTGGGAGAGATCCTTCTGGTCCCCTTGGATCATCAGATGTGGAACCTCTCATCCTGGTTCAGATTTCTGCCTTCTTTCTGTGGGGCATTCATACTTAGAGACTTATGGCCTCTGTTCTATGATTACACCATACATTCTCTTACTTCCATCACTCATCACACAAACTGACATTCCAGCTGAAGCTGGAGAACCCTTCTCCATCTGGTTTCCTAAACATAAGACTTGGAAAACAAAGGACAAAACATAACAGTATTGACAATGTTATGTGTTATGCATGACTGTATTCATGAATACTGAAATCTGAGACCATGACAATTCCCACTCTCTCTTCACCTGACTCTATGCCTCCAGGATACTTTTCTGCTGGACTCCACAAAAATGGAGGCCCTAATTGGCTTCCTCGTGCTTTCATCCAGTCTTCCCCTTTCGGCCGCAGGTTCTGAGAGGTGTTCCCAAACCATGTCATTTTTTACTTAGTTCCCCATCTGCTCTGTTTCAACTGATAAACATGTGCATAACCTTAATCAACATTATTCCTTCTTAAAGTAATTTAACACGGAATGGGCTTCCACATTGAGCCTTCAACATGTGGTTTAGAGTACAACTACCCTAACATATATTCTTATTCACATGATACATTATCAAATAAAACAAATAACCCCCAAACTCAACCCAGTATGTCTACAGTAGAATCTAGTCTCTCTCTCTCTCTTTTGTTTTGTTTCACGTCCTCTGTCATGGTGTTTTCAAGCTCACCCATTATTCAGCTGGACCTTACTTCTTGTGAAACTTATGCACCCATCATAGAGAGACATGACAATCTTTACCACTGCAGGTGCTGTAAGAAGTATATCCCCAGCCCGGTGTATCTTGATGTACACTCAGTTTCCAGAATTCAGCCCATGCCCTTCCATCTGGCGTCTTTTCCTGGGAACATACATACTAACTCATGGGTTATTTCCTGACAACAGACTTTCTTCTTAGAGCAAGATCACTAAATCTTAATTTTTAAATAACAGCCCTATGTAAACATTCTGTCTTAAATACCTGGCCTCTTGCCACAAAAATATTCATAATGATAGCCAAATTATGGTCCCTACCGTAACTGCTGCAAGAATAACATGTAATCAGTCAAGTGTCTTCCAGTTGAAAGAATATCCAATCCTAACAAAACTAAATCCTAAGCTTCTTAAACTTTTGCTCTAGTGTTCAAAATGCCACTACTTATTACTTTTACCATAATCTAGGTATGTGTAATGTTCTATTTACTTTTAGAATTGTCCCTATATTTTTACAAAACCAACTGTCCTTCCTTTTCTGTGAATTATCTTGTCTATCTATATACACTGTTTCTAGAAATAACACCCCCCCCTTGTTACCATAACCTTCATA
Organism: Oncorhynchus clarkii lewisi; assembly: GCF_045791955.1. NCBI lineage: Eukaryota > Metazoa > Chordata > Actinopteri > Salmoniformes > Salmonidae > Oncorhynchus > Oncorhynchus clarkii. The sequence continues at coordinate 505,837 of NC_092176.1, read as the reverse complement.
TGAGCCCCCAATGTAGTTACAGTTTTTCTAACCCATAACACATAAGTCACTACTCCTAATTTCCTTCCATAGTTTGATACATACTTAAACATTCTCAAATCATTTTTAGTCAATTTATATCAGTCCCTCCTCAGGAACAATATACACTCTTATTTTCCTCAAAACAAAAATAAATTGACCAAACAAGAAAAATGGTAAAGTAAATTATAATAACTGCATATTTGCAATAAATTACCACTATTTGTAATGTCTTCTTGTAATGTCTTCTTCATCCTTGGGTGTTATCACACAACAGACTATACTTTTTATTCAATTACTTATGTCATTCCAATGTATCACTCCAATTACTATGATATTGTAAAATAAAAGAAACAAAAACCTTTAATTTAATATTCTGTGAATTCTGTCAATCACCCTGTCTCAGGATTAGTTTCCAGAGCTTCCCTAGGCCTAATAAATTTAAACAGTCCTATAACCAAAACATAACTAAATGTTGTTTTTAATTGTCCAATCCAATATTCAGGATAACAGTCCTTAGTGTTTACTTTAACTCAAATTTGACCTACTCAATTCAATACATCTTTACCCTTTAATAATTAACATCATACTAAAAACGTTTAATACCAGTAATATCTATATTTACCATGCACCCTTTTACCTCTGTTTTTCTGTCATGAGTAGCCTGGAAATAAAAGGTAATTATCCCAATCCCCTTTAGTCTTTCTTCTCCATGTACATATCATTCCAGATACAGGTCATCAGACACAGTTGTCCCACACTATTCAGCCAGTAGGGTGGGTTTGAGTTTCACACCCACTTGGTGTTATGATAGTCTCTCCCAAGCATTAATGCATTCTGACATTACATTTCCATGATAACTCCCTTATTCTACTGGCGATCTCTCAGATGAGTTACAGATTATGTAGTTATCATCATAACCCTTGCAGAAACCCCCACTCCAATAACCTATTTGGAGTAACTGTTATCCCTTGTTTACATATATTTCCATTTTATATGTAGAATGAACAAAGCACATTTTGTATTTACCCAAAGACCATAACCCCAGGGAACTGATATGTTCTCCTATAACCCCATGTTAAATAAAAATAAACCTATTTGAATAACTAGTCAATTCAAGATTACAACTCTTCATCTTTTTCCCAAGGAAATAATGGAATTTCAAAGTGATTGTACACTTTGAATAGAGACTGGTGTTTCTCAATCATTTTATAATTAAATCCCACTTGTTCCAACAATTTCTAGTGAAGTTGATCAATCTTCAATGGAAATTCTTAGGGTTCAGGGCATTTGACACCATTAAAATGTTTCCACTCTCCTTTCTTTAGAAACAACTTAAATACATTTTCAAAAACATTTCCATCCTTCTGCATACCCAATTTGAAACTGAACTGAAAAAAACCCTTCCAAAGGAAACCCACTATCGCATATAGGCCAAGAATACACATGAGCCGGCCTCACTTATCCGGAACTCCAGTTATAGCCTTAACCAGATACTAAGATTTTTAGTGGCCAAAATATCTCTAACTGCTTTCCTCAGTACTACAGTTTCCAATGACATTTTGACCAGAGAAAATGTAACCCCTTTTTTTCTGGAAAAGAAATGTACATTTCGTTAACATTCACCATGCCACCCTCTAAATCAGCAAGCTAATAGTATTACATATACTAAAATCACCTTACATTTCCCGAGCATGCGACAGAAGCTCCAGCCATGCACAGAACGCACAATTCCCCCCTGCTCGGCCATCTGTATCCTACCCTTAGAAATTGAATACACCCATACTCTACAATTTGCTTTTCTTCTAACTATTTTTTACCACGCTTGTGATTTTTCATATACGTTTATTTTCCGTATTTTGACGCTAATAACAACTTCTCCACGCATTTTATCACCACTGAAACCGCCATTTTAATGCAAAACGACTCCGAGTGGGGCTATTTGTAAATTACATCGGTACCTTACTATAAGTTAGGTAAAACGTGATCTAGTACGTATTTCATCACATAAACTGTACTCTCTATGAACCACTTTTTGATTAATCAGAGACTATACACCGCTTGGTGAAAACTTCATTCGTACTAACCTTAGAACGATCAGTTGTTGTTCTTTTAAAACAGGTGTAAATTCCTGTATTTCTGCATTCTCTGCTATCGCATTCCAGTGTCATCTTACACTAATTTTCCCCCACACTAGTTAGCCCTGCTCTACAACTTCTTACACTTCCCCCATCGTAATGTATTTCTGATGATATAATGTTAATTAACATTAAAACGCTGGTAAGTTAAGCTTCTTGTTATGGTTTTATGTGATCGTTCCAATTCATTATTTTATTTATCCTGTTTACCGGGTAATGTTGCCCTACATTGTAGCAAACCGCTCCTTCATATTCAAATCGAATTGGTAGAATTAACATGCGCTTCTTTCAGCGACTCTATGGCTTTATTAAATTTCGCTATCTCTATATTCCAGGGAGAAACAGTCCATTTGTTTCCATGCCACTATTTATTTTTCCTAAACTCTCCCATCGCATTATATACTTTATTTACTATTTTCCAAGGTAGATCTACCCTACTTTCTCAAATAATAATTTATTAGTCACATCACTTAATACCTCCTATTAAAACCTACTCTATAATGTCTACAACTGTATTACTGAATACTACAGAAGCCTTAATGTCTTATTCTAGTACAGCACCTCAAATATCACTGTGTTTTTATCTTTGCTTATACTATTACTTTAACTTTATTCAATGTATTAAATCCTATTTCATATAATTTTCCTTCTAATTCAGCTTATTTATAATGTCTGCACTTTCTTATCTCTTTATTTATCCGCTTGCTATATTCTCTCTTAGCCTATTTTACTGTTTAATTCCTGAGGCTATTTTTAAATTGCAGCCTCCTATTTCGTTTACAGGGCTCGTGATATTTTCAATGTGTTCTAGACTTCTATTTTCATGCAATTCTCACTTTAGCCTAGATTTATTTTAACCAGTATATTTTAGTTTATCTGTATATTTGTAAGTTATTTCTTCCTACTTCGCATCCGTTTTATACTATCCATGCCTTGTTTAATACCTCTTTTTAACACCTATTGTAATTTTTACAATGGTCTTTTAACTCATTATCCAGTCAATGTTTTATGCTTATGTATAACTTATCTTGCCCAATATTTATCGATTTCGTTCCTCTTCCCAGTGAGAGTTAAATGCGCTCTCTTTCTCAAATTACACTTAGTTAACTGTCAGAGAGGCCTGCGCATTCCCAGTTGGTCACAGACACACAGCCTGTTCTTCCTCTTCTTTCTAATCTGCTCATTCATCACAAATAATTATATTACAGCATTCATTCAATCCTTTTGTCTTTACCTAAAAACAAAACAGTTTATTACCTAACTTAATTCACTTCCTCTACATAAGCTGGTATTATCCTATAGGATTTTTCACGCATACCCTTCGTTTTTACCTAAAAACGACCTATAGTTTATCCCCTAGTTTAATACACTTCCTCTACATAAACTGGTATTATCCTATAGGATTTTTACGACATGACGAGACTACTGTCTAATCGGATCAGCTTGTCTTCATATCCTATTCATCCACCCCGTATTGATCTTTATTCTACGTTAGAGCAATATCGTGGCGCGACCTACTGATTTATAAACCCCCGTTTAGCTAGACGGAGCGTTTTATATTCGCAGGATTTCCTTTTTCAGTTGAACGTCGCACAATCAGGCCAGCGTTCTTTCTGTGTTTTAAATATTCACCCGTACAGACCTTCATTTCAAAGCGGTAGCCATGTGTATTTATTTTCTAAATACTCATCCGTACAGACCTTTTCCTTGAAGCGGTAGCCATGAATGTTTATCTATCTACTTATCAATAAAGTAGCCTACCCATTCAGTCCTTCAGCTAAATATTTTGAAGCGGTATCGCAGGATTACTTATCAATAAAGTAACCTACCCATTCAGACCTTCTGGTAAATATTTTGAAGCGGTATCGCAGGACTTCTATAACTACTTATTTTATTCAAGCCTTATAAGCAGGTAGCTGTAACCCTGTGCCCAATCCCAGCCCCAACATGCCAGAATAACACACCCTACACCAGCGAAGTTCACAGCCCCCACCTACTTACTCACTAGACATGCATGCACATTCATTATACAATTTCCAAGCTTACACACATGCATGCAAATTCATTGAATTTCAAAAAGTTCTTTCGTTTCTATAGTTTTTAGGAAATTTGAGAGAGAGAGACCTACTTGACGCTCCTCTTGCTGAGGCAGGATCTCTGAAGCGATCTACGCAAACATTTCACTGTTGTCTTACCTTAGCTGGGTGGCCACCCTTGTTTGCCCAGATCGTCCAAAGATCCCGCTGCCAGCCAAGAACGTTATTCAGTCCCTAATTCTCCTGGCTAGCTCGCCAATTATGTAGTGGCAAATTGGTTCAAATATGACACAACCAAGAACTTTGTGAAAATCAATATAGACTTTTAATACAACAGTATCATAAGCCGGAGCGGTCCGCGGAACACACACACTTTTTCAGAGCCCTCGCTCTGAGTTATACACCTACCATATAAGTCCCTCCCATATGCAAATGAAGTTACATCCCAATCCGTGCTTCCTGCTTGTTCAGCCCAATAACGCCCCCATCTGCTTTCCATTAGATCCTAATGGTGACAAGACCCTTGCTTTGACCCTTCACTCAGCTTAATGCGTTCTCCTGTTTGTGTGTTATCTAGGGTCAGCAGACTATGTGTCTCTTCTGTTTTTAGCATGCTCAGCTATACTAAAAATACTATACATTCCCCTTTCCTGTGGCCTGTGTTCATACCCTGTAATTAACTCCATGTGTCCCTTTCATCTCCTTTAGCTTTAGGGTGCCTAGCTGTTCTGGTCGCCTTCTCTTCATATGGTTGTCTAAGATCAAACAGACTTGTCTCCTGTGATGTGATTGATGTCTGTAATCCATCAATTGGTCCTTTGGCTGACCCCCTCCTTAGATAACCTCTGACCTTTGTATGTCCAGCTGCCCTAGGTGTTGCCCTCTCCCATGGCCCCACTCTGGCTTCCTGTCCTATACAATAGACAATGTACCTTACCAGAATGGCAAATGCCATTATATAGGACAATATATTTATCCATATATGTACCTAATTTCTCCCACATATCCCCGAAGGGAAGCTAGTCCTCGAACCGGAAAAAGGTCAGCGGAATTCTAAGTAAGTATTTTCTCAAAGCTAGGTTACTTTGTTACTTAACTGCTTACAGCAAAATAGGATTGATTCTCGATGAAAAGGATTTACGTATATTATTTGCTAATTCATCACCGCAATCAAGTCAAATCAAATGTCCTTCGTACATCAGCCAAATCAAATGTCCTCCGTACATCAGCTGATATCTCAAAATGCTGTACAGAAACCCAGCCTAAAACCCCAAACAGCAAGCAATGCAGGTGTTGAAGCACGTTGGCTAGGAAAAACTCCCTAGAAAGCCAAAACCTAGGAAGAAACCAGGCTATGAGGGGTGGCCAGTCTTCTTCTGGTTGTGCCGTGTAGAGATTATAACAGAACAAATCAAGTTAAATACACCTAAAACAAACCAAATTCCCCCATGTCCTTTTAAGATGTGTCTGTTTTGCATACTGAGTCCTTCAGTAGAATTGTCGTGTTATTTGTCAAAATATTCATGAAATGTTTTACATACTTATATATTCCAGCCTACATTTTGCGTTGTGCTACCTTGGATGGTTGGACCGGAATCGATGAAGCAAAACTGAAGGCATTCATCAACAAGTGAAGGTCCAGAGCAGTACATACAGAGTAGTGACTACTAAAATATTTTTGTTTGTGTACAATGTGCAATAAGGTTCATTTAAGAACATACTGTTATGGGCTTACTGGTGTCACATGTAGGTTCAACTTTTTGTTCACTACATCTGGTGGGTGACAACTGGCTATTTTCATCTCTACAATATTATTTTGGGGTTTACCTAATGTTTTAAATCAGGTACAAGAGCATATGCTGTATATTAATTTTATTTACGTTCCTACAGTCAATGGAACCCAATCTGTGTTGGGAATGAAAAGTGAGATGCATTGTTAATATAATCAAGTTGAATACTGTTAGTGAATCACTGTTGAATACATTTGTTGAACTGTATCAGTTTATTCTTATTTTTTTAACAGGTAATCATAATTAATAATATGGCAAATTAATGCTAACAAATGAAATTCTCAATTGTCTCATATCTCATTAATCAAGCTCGTGTATAGCTTCTGTAGTAATTATAAGAGAAACACATGAGACACAGAGGAGACGTTGCACATACAATGTAGAGCACTCCTTTATGGCTCATACCTAGATATTTCTGAAATGATCACCTCAGATTAGTCTAATAAAACTCTCAAACTTGTGTCAGGAATTTATCATTATTTGTCCTTTAAAATAAGAGGCAAGAATGAGCTCAACGGTATACAATGATAAGACCTCCTCTGCTGATCATACTTCTCGAATACTGCTAAAACCATCATCTCAACTCAGCTTCATGTCCTACATACACTACCGTTCAAAAGTTTGGGGTCACTTAGAAATGTCCTTGTTTTTGAAAGCAGATTTTTTTGTCCATTTAAAATAACATCAAATTGATCCGAAATGCAGTGTAGACTAATGTTGTAAATGTTGTAAATTACTATCGTAGCTGGAAATGTTGTAATGTTGTAAATTACTATTGTAGCTGGAAACGGCTGATGTTTAATGGAATATCTACATAGGCGTACAGAGGCCCATTATCAGCAACCATCACTCCTGTGTTCCAATGGCACGTTGTGTTAGCTAATCCAAGTTTATCATTTTAAAAGGCTAATTGATCATTAGAAAACCCTTTTGCAATTATGTTAGCACAGCTGAAAACGATTGTGCTCATTAAAGCAGCAATAAAACTGGCCTTCTTTAGACTAGTTGAGTATCTGGAGCATCAGCATTTATGGGTTCGATTACACGCTCAAAATGGTCAGAAACAAAGACCTTTCTTCTGGAACTCGTCAGTCTATTCTTGTTCTGCAAAATTAAGGCTATTCCATGCGAGAAATTGTCAAGAAACTGAAGATCTCATACAACGCTGTGTACTACTCCCTTCACAGAACAGCACAAACTGTCTCTAACCAGAATAGAAAGAGGAGTGGGAGGCCCCGGTGCACAACTGAGCAAGAGGACAAATACATTAGTGTCTAGTTTGAGAAACAGACGCCTCACAAGTCCTCAACTGGCAGCTTCATTAAATAGGACCAGCAAAACACCAGTCTCAAAGTCAACAGTGAAGAAGCAACTCCGGGATGCTGGCCTTTTAGGCAGAGTTGCAAAGAAAAAGCCATATCGCAGACTGGCCAATAAAAATAAGAGATTAGGATGGGCAAAATAACACTGACACTGGACAGAGGAACTCTGCCTCAAAGGCCAGCATAACGGAGTCGCCTCTTCACTGTTGACATTGAGACTGGTGTTTTGCGGGTACTATTTAATTAAGCTGCCAGTTGAGGAGTTGAGTGGCTAATATTACGTTGATTCAATCACAATTCCCACAGTAAATTGTTAACTAACGTGGAAATTAAATTTAAATCTCGTGCTTCTCTGCACGTGCTGATATTTCTTCGCGCCCACGCACTACCACAGCTTAGCCTAGTGGTTTGAGTGTTGGACCAGTAACCGAAAGGTTGCTAGATTGTTTTACCTTGTCAGCTTGGGGATTCAATCAGTCGTTCTGCCCCTGAACAAGGCAGTTAACCCACTGTTCCTAGGCCGTCGCTGTAAATAAGAATTTGTTCTTAACTGACTTGCCTAATTAAATAAAAGTTAAATAAAAATTAGAGGGAACATTGGTTGAGGTGATTGGTGGATGTCCTTGTTACCTACAGGAAGTCCCCAGAGTGCTGTGCATTGAGGAGAGCCAACGTAACCTACTTGATACAGAATGGATTCCTGAATCTTTTGTCTCTGTCTGCTGAGTAGAAAACAACTTCACCACCACACATTAGTGACAGTGGACCTGCATGGAAAGAGGGATGGAGAGAGAAATAGTTGAGGTCATTCACATTTATTGTAACTTCAAAAACAGACAGACTAAAAGTTATCACATCTTTATTGCAATCAGATTGTATCTCAAAGTATGGTTAGCAGTTTACAATATTGGCTATTATTTGGTTCAGAGCCTGACATCTCTTCCCCAGTGAGGGTCTTCCCTGTCTGTTCTCACCCTGCATTTCCCCCCTCTTCTGTCACACAGTCATGCTGGTCTTTCAAGTCATCCTCCTCTACTAAACCCCTCCTCGACTTAAGTACAAAGCTCTTAATTAAACCAAAGACCGTATAGAAAACGAAACCACTTTGGCTTTGGTTAAACCAAATGGTTAAACATTTGCTAAATGTTAGTTAGCTAGCTAGCAGACGTTAACCTAGCATGCCTCAATAGCCTGCTTTAATAACAGAAGAAACAAATAACTACTTACTTCAATATTGACATATTTGATTAGCTTGCTAGTTGGTTATAGTTTTTCAGTAGAGAAACTATCGAACTTAACTTTGTATTATTGTCAGACATCGTTCACCATCCCCTTTCATCTCGCTGTTAAAAAAAAATCAGGTTAGAGAGCAGTCAAGCCGTGATTGGTCCAAAAATCTGACCAATTGCATTTCAGTAGACTGCTATAGGCTATGTTCATTGGCTAGAATGTCCCCGTTATACAATTATGGTAAGCGATTGCGAGAACAAAATTTATTTTGGAGAGCAAACTGAAAAATTGGTGTGAGAGAGAGAGAGAAAAGACTGTGTGTGGAGTCGTGCAGTCATTTGAGTCTTGACAGACGGTCCTCTACTCGCTCGACCACATTTCTTCTCTCTCGACTCAAGTGTTGACTCACTATAGCCCTTTCAACTTTTGAATCGGAGTATTCCCCATCGTTTATCAGTGCAATTTTGATAGCCAACTAGCTGAAAAGGATTGAGAGGATTTATTTAATGTTCCCTCGTTAGATTTTAGCTCATCTCGCTCTGGCTAGCATTAGTTGTTGATCTTGTTGATGTGCATAACTGAGCGAGAGACAGCTTACCTTTTCATGTTTGTTCAATACGTAAGCTTATTAAATATCAGTGATACTACCAAGAGCAGTGTGCGGTTTCCTTTTTCATGTTTGTTTGATCAATAGGTCTATAAAGTTCCCAAATGTAATAGAACTCAGATGGTATTGACATATTTCCAGAAATCCATTCAGGTATATTTCGTGGCTTTTGGAGAATGCGTTCTAATGTTCAAAAATTGTACTATTGCAGATGCCTGTAAACACAGTCCAGTTCAACGTGAATGATGGCAGGCCCCTGTGGCAAATGGCTTATTTGCATAAAGGCCTACTGTAGCCCTAATTGGCAATGGCACACCCATCTGTGTAGATGCCCTTACCTGATGAGAGAGATGATTGTTTTTTAGGTTTTATTTACTGCAGTGTCTTAATTGTCAAAATGCACGGCCGCTTTCCCACTCTACATTGCTATAGAATTTGCATAAATGCCTTGGGCTACTCTACGTAATTCCCAAACATTCTACAAATTTATGAAAATTACCATATACTGTATAAGTGAGTCTTTCTGGGTAAGGCGCTAAGAGCTTTCCACACCTGGATTGTGCAACTTTTCCCATTATTCTTAAAAATAAATCTAATGAGCTATTGATCATTGCTAGACAACCATCTTCAGGTCATAGATTGTCAAGTAGATTTAAGTCAACTAACTTGGCCACTCAGGAACATTCACTGTCTTCTTGGTAAGCAACCCCTGGGTAGATATGGGTTTGTGTTTTGTGTTATTGTCCTGCTGAAAGGTGAATTAATCTCCCAGTTTTTGGTGGAAAGCAGACTGAACCACATTTTCCTCTAGGATTTTGGCTGTGCTTAGCTCCATTCCATTTTTTTAATCCTTAACGATTACAAGCATACCCATAACATGATGCTGCCACCATTATGCTTGAAAATATGGAGAGTGATACTCAGTAATGTGTTGTATTGGATTTGCCCCAAACATAACTTTTTCTCCTGAATACAAAGTGTTAATTGCTTTGCCACATTCTTTGCAGTATTACTTTAGTGCCTTGTTGCAAACATGATGCATGTTTTGTAATATTTGTAAACGCTATTATTGCATACAGAGTGAGTCCATGCTTAATTAATTAGTAAACATTTCTAAACATAATTCCACTTTGACATTATGGAGTATTGTGTAGAGGCCAGTGAGGACAAATCTGAATATAATCAATTTTAAATTCAGGCTGTAACACAACTAAATGTGGAAAAAGTCAAGGGGTGTGAATATCTTTCTGAAGGCACAGTATATATGCACTATTGCAACACTGAGACCTGAATATCACACACACATCTTATCGTTGCAAATAATTAATTTAATACAAGTAGTCAGTCAGCATGTTCATGACATGCCCAAGAGGGCAGAGGACAAAGAAAGGAAAAGAAGAATACGAATTGATACAGGTCTTCCATAATGCTACATAGGAGAAAACCCAAAAAATAAAACATGGTGTCAGGATTAATTATAAATAATACAGGCAAGGTATTGTTTTGGTAGAGCCATAGCCCTTCTCTGCTGAATTCGTTAGGGGAGAGATACTGTATATACAGTGTTTCTCACATGGCACCATATTCCCTATAAAATGCACTATTTTTTAACAGGGCCATCGGCCTCTGGGGTCTCATTTATAACCGTTGCGTGAAATTTTACCCTAGATATCTGCGTGCGCTATTTCTGAAAATACTGCGCAAGTACAAAAACATTAAGATTCATAAATTTGACTCACGTCACACACACACACACGTTTCCCTTTATAAATGAGACAGTCTTAAAGCCGCGCGTTTACAAGCATTATAACTCCGCCGAGTAACGCCCATTATTCACATTTTACAGTGACAATAATGCAATTGTTTTCTGTATACTTTGGAAGTATTGGAATTAGGCCAAGACAGTATAACTAAAGGAAATATCAAAGGCAAACTTGATCAAATGTCTTTGGTGTTGGCATTGTTAAATATTTTTGTGACATTTGCTGTATTTGACTGTTTCTGAAACACAAAAACAACTGCAAATTGTTTTGGATCGTTTGAATTCAATGTTTTGCATTTACTTTTTCACCAAACCTAAATATGCTGCACTGCCCGCGAATTTGAAACACTGTCTACTCTGATTTTTTTCCCAACTACAGTAGGTCTACTTACAGTGGTAGCCTACACACTTCAATACAAAACATCAACTGTCTGTTCACCTGTATGTTATAAACCGCACTCCCTTTCGGATGCGCATCTAATAGTCCCAATGAAATAAGAGATGTGCATGTTAATTTGTTGTATCGCTACTTCAGGAATATGAACTCATGGTCAGAAAAGGTGCAATGGTTATGATACATGTATTATGTTTCTAAATTAAAATATTGTCTAGGCTACTCAAAGTTTTACATTACAGTATTCAGACGTAGCCTTCAAACGTCAAAGGAAAAGCTGAACCGTCTGTTCTACGGTTAACATGTGTTTGGATCGGATCGCACAGGGCAAAATACTGGTAGCTTATCGATTTACTGCTGTGAAGTGGGTCCAATTAAATGAGATGGGACGAATGGTATCTTATACTGACTTGTTGTAGGCAAGGTGAGGAATTTATTCTGCAATGATCATGGAAATGAAATGAATAAGAAATACATTTCTAATTATTATAGAATACAAAGAAAATTGATTTTCGCTCTTCTCACTAACAGCAAATTATTGCAAGTTATTATATTTTAGCTACAGGTTTTATGTTATGAGTAAGTCATATTTCCCATTTGCACAGGGCTATTAGGGTACTTTTGCCTTGTTGCAATACTATACGAATGCATGGTCTAAAGTTTACGGGAGAATAAAACACATTCTCATGACAAGTACAGTTTTTATAAATGCCAAATGCTAATTTTGGGGCATATTTTGTGAGTATGCAACCTTTATAAAATGAGGCCCTTAGTCAAAAGTAGTGCACTATATACAGTTGAAGTCGGGAATTTTACATACACCTTAGCCAAATACATTTACACTCAGTTTTCACAAATCCTGATGTAAAAGTTCCCTCTTAGGTCAGTTAGGCTCACCACTTTATTTTAAGAATGTGAAATGTCAGAATAATAGTAGAGTGATTTATTTCAGCATTTATTTATTTCATCACATTCCCAGTTGGTCAGAAGTTTACATACACTCAATTAGCATTTGGTAGCATTGCCTTTAAATTGTTTAACTTGGGTCAAACGTTTCGGGTAGCCTTCCACAAGCTTCCCACAATAAGTTGGGTGAATTTTGGCCCATTCCCCCTGACAGAGCTGGTGTAACTGAGTCGGGTTTGTAGGCCTCCTTGCTCACACACACTTTTTCAGTTCTGCCCACAAATGTTCTATAGGATTGAGGTCAGGGCTTTGTGATGGCCACTCCAATACCTTGACTTTGTTGTCCTTAAGCCATTTTGCCACAACTTTGGAAGTATGCTTGGGGTCATTGTCCATTTGGAAGAGCCATTTGCGACCAAGCTTTAACTTCCTGACTGATGTCTTGAGATGTTGCTTCAATATATCCGCATAATACCATCTATTTTGTGAAGTGCACCAGTCCCCCCTGCAGCAAAGCACCCCCACAGCATGATGCTGCCACCCCCGTGCTTCACGGTTGCGACAGTGTTCTTTGGCTTGCAAACCTCCCCTTTTTCCTCCAAACATTTCTATTTTTGTTTCATCAGACCAGAGGACATTTCTCCAAAAAGTACAATCTTTGTCCCCATGTGCAGTTGCAAACCGTAGTCTAGCTTTTTTATGGCGGTTTCTTCCTTGCTGAGTGGCCATTCAGGTTATGTTGATATAGGACTCATTTTACTGTGGATACAGATACTTTTGTACTTGTTTCCTCCAGCATCTTCACAAGGTCCTTTGCTGTTGTTCTGGAATTGATTTGCACTTTTCGCACCAAAGTACATTCATCTCTAGGAGTCAGAACACGTCTCCTTCATGAGTGGTATGATGGCTGCGTGGTCCCATGGTGTTTATACTTGCGTACTATTGTTTGTACAGATAAACGTGGTACCTTCAGGCATTTGGAAATTGCCCCCAAGGATGAACCAGACTTGTGGAGGTCTACGCTGATTTCTTTTGATTTTCCCATGATGTCAAGCAAAGAGGCAATGAGTTTGAAGGTAGGCCTTGACATACATCCACAGGTACATCTCCAATTGACTCAAATTATTTCAATTAGCCAATCAGAAGCTTCTAAAGCCATGACATCTTCTGGAATTTTCCAAGCTGTTTGAGGCATAGTCAACTTAGTGTATGTAAACTTCTGACCCACTGGAATTGTCAGAGTGAATTATAAACAAAATAATCTGTCTGTAAACAATTGTTGGAAAAATTACTTGTGTCATGCACAAAATAGATGTCCTAACCGACTTGCCAAAACAATAGATTTTTTGTTGACAATGTGTGGAGTGGTTGAAAAACGAGTTTTAGTGATTCCAACCTAAGTGTATGTAAACTTCCGACTTCAACTGTAGGGAATAGGGTGCCATTTGAGAAACAGATACAGTATAGCTAGGAGGTCAACATGTAGGCCTATAGGGGCTGCCTGCATCTGTGGATCTACAGCAGATATGTACAGTTGCAGACAAATAATTTGGCACCCTTGCACTTTTAAATAATTCCCCATTTCTTCTCAAATAAGTTGAAAATGAAAAAAAAACTGTCTCCACACTATTGGATTTTCAGCATTGCAGAACCAAATATATTTTTGTGAACTTAAGTTTACAATTTTAACTGAGAAAATAAAGACAAATGGCATGGACAAAATTGGTACCCCGGAGCAAGTACTTGGTTGCACAGCCTTCGGCCAAGATAACTGCCAACAAATACTTATTGTAGCCATCAATGATCTTGCTGCATCTTTCTAATGACAATTTGGCCCACTCTGCAGCAGCAAACTCCTCTAATTCTTCAATGTTTGAAGGGTGCCCACTGCCAACTGCTGTTTTCAGCTTTCACCATAGGTTATGGATGTGATTTAGATCTGGACTCGTCATTGGCCACTCAAGAAAAGTCCAGTCTGCTTTTTGTGTGTGTTTGGGGTCGTTGTCCTGTTGGAAGACCCACAATCTTCAACAGTTTTTTGGCACTGGGTTGAACATTGCACTCCAAATCTGAAGATTTACTGTCTTGCACACATTCAAGGCACCCAGTACCAGGGGCAGCAAAGCAACCCCACAGTATTATCTAACCTCACCCATAATTGATTGGAGGGTGTTTTTTTCTTTGAATGCTTCATTTGGTCGTTGGTAGACATAGGAAGAACCCACTGATGAAGGAGACAAGAAAGCGTGATTTAACTTTCTTCTTTTTTTAAAACCACCTAAACAAGTCACAAGTCAAACATTAGTAGGTCTGGTAATTCTGTTGTGTTGCATCTGGTACTGCTGGCCTTGAAAGTGCACAAGGCATCATGAAATCAGCCTGATTGTTAGGTGTTTTGTAGTCCAATGTTCAACCCAGTGTCCAAGAACTGGGTCTCCATTGAAGGTTGTGCATCTTCCAGCAGCACAACTCCAGAGATAGAAAAAAAAGCACCCAGGAATTGTGAACTGGACTGTTCTTGAATGGCGAGTGAAGTGGCCAGATCTGATTCACATCCAAAACCTATGGCAAGATTTGACAGCAGCATTTCACACTGTGAGAAATTTTACAACATGTCACAATCGGAACACAATCAGAATGATTGAGAAGTAGTCACCTAATTTTCAAAGGCCTTTAAAACGAAGAAGCAAAAATGTGGAAACTATGGATATAACTTCCTCCGCGCTCACGCAATATCATAATTCATATGTGCGCCACTAGAAATCCCTGCTTCAGCATGTTTCTGTTCACAGATACATCCGGAAAAAATACACCTTAATGGCCTGCTAATGTGCCTGGAGCTTGTAGGCTATACTGCAGAGAAAAAACCCATAACTGATCCAAATGGTTGCCCAGTTATGGGGCTGGATGCAGTTATTTTGAAATAAATATGCATTCAAAACACCAGGCTTTTGAGAGGTTATTCAAATGACAGGCTAGTCACTGTATTTAAAAAAAATATATATATATATATATAACTAGGCAAATCAGTTAAGAACAAATTCTTATTTACAATGACAGTCTACACTGGACAAATTCGGACGACGCTGGGCCAATTGTGTGCCGCCCTATGGGACTCCCAATCACGGCCGGTTGTTATACAGCCTGGACTCGAACCAGGGTGTCTGTAGTAATGCCTCTAGCACTGAGATAGTGCCTTAGACCTCTGCGCCACTCGGGAGCCCTAGAGTTTTGTACCCACTTAACAATAATAACATTCTTCATTACATTGTTGTTGCAGCCTAGGTAGGATACGTTTGTCCCTAAAAAACTGAAATAGGGTAGATTTTCGAGCTGGTACCTGGGGACTGGAAGGGAGCGTACATAGTGTAAGGCTACCTATGACTTCGTTATCTAATAAACTTTTTCTGCTGTGTAAATTGACTGGATATATCCACTGCAGTATTACGCCTAACAATGAGCTTATGAATTATGGGCTAATATGCTTCTAACTTGAATAGGCTATAGGCTACATCTAAAGCCGGTCTGTCTTTGCTCTGTTTCACAAGTACACACCTGGCCTCTCTGCTGCCACCGCTATTCCTCTTAAAATCTTCTGGAGTTCCAGGAAAAGCCAGACTACAAAAGCTGGACACTTAATTCAACTGATTTTCTTTAGCTTTCTAATAACCTATTGAACAAGAAATGCACGCTTGCTCTTACTTGCTGAATGTAAATAGGCTACAGCATTAAGAACGAGCGGGGAGTTGGAGAGAAGCCCATATTTTCCTCTAGTAGGCTGATATTAACACTGGGCTACATACATCCTGACAAAATACATACATTATGAGTGGCTTGCTAATGTACCTTTCTGGACCTTCTAAACTTTTGAGAATAGACCCAAACAGTTGCATAGTCAGGCCTAGGCTGTAAGCCTAAGCAGTTATTTCGGCCTGAAACAAACTGGACGTTTGAGCGGTTATTCAAATTAGCCTACATCACTACAGTTTACAGCCTATGGACAATTGTGTACTCACTTGATTTTCACTGTTGTAGCCCAGGTATAATAATTGTCTTGTCTAAAAACGTAGGCCTAATCAATAGCGGAGCTTTGCATGCCCGGCGACCACAGAGCACAGGATGGATCTGGATCTGCCATTTCATAATCTGTTAACTTTTTTTCTTGCACTTTGAATGGTAACTATTTAGCCTGAATGGCCTAATATCTAGCTTCTTACTTCGGCTACACATCACTAGCCTATCTTTTCCAGCTGTTCCCATGCACAACAGGTTATTGCAGGGGTAGGCAGCAGTTTGGGGTACAACATTAGCATTGATTTATATGCCTCAAACACACATACACACACTTGCAGTCATTGCTTTGATCAAATATGAATTGAGGAAAACAGTCTGACAATATGCATTTACATTGCAACCAACCCTTGCTCAATACACTTGAATGTAAGAGGACGTATTTACATGGCCAAACAGGGAGTCAACACATTCAGCACATCGATTAAGGAGAAAATCTAAATGATTTATTTCCTAATGTTATTCACCTCAGTGTAAGTTCCTGCAAGGGGCACAATGCGCAAATAAGGCTAAGACTTAAGTCCATAGGAAGGTTCAAATGTACAGTTGAAGTCGGAAGTTTACGTACACTCAGGTTGGAGTCATTAAAACTCCTTTTTAAACCACTCCACAAATTTCTTGTTAAACTATAGTTTTGGCAATTCGGTTACGTCATCTACTTTGTGTATGACAAGTAATTTTTCCAACAATTGTTTACAGACAGATTATTTCACTGTATCACAATTCCAGTGGGTCAGAAGTTTACATACACAAAGTTGATTGTGCCTTTAAACAGCTTGGAAAATTACAGAAAAGGATGTCATGACTTTAGAAGCTTCTGATAGGCTAATTGACATCATTTGAGTCAATTGGAGGTGTACTTGTGGATGTATTTTAAGGCCTACCTTCAAACTCAGTGCCTCTTTGCTTGACATTAATGGGAAAACCTAAATAAATCAGCCAAGACAGAAAAATAATTGTAGACCTCCACAAGTCTGGTTCATCCTTGGGGGCAATTTCCAAACGCCTTCAGGTACAACGTTCATCTGTACAAACAATGGTACTCAAATATAAACACCATGGGACCACGCAGCCGCCATACCGCTCAGGAAGAAGACGCGTTCTGTCTCCTAGAGATGTACATACTTTAATGCAAAAAGTGAAAATCAATCCCAGAACAACAGCAAAGGACCGTGTGAAGATGCTGGAGGAAACGGGTACAAAAGTATCTATATCCACAGTAAAACGAGTCCTATACCGACATAACCGGAAAGGCTGCCCGGCAAGGAAGAAGCCACTGCTCCAAAACCGCCATAAAAAAGCCAGACTACGGTTTGCAACCGCACATGGGGACAAAGATCATACTTTTTGGAGAAATGTCCTCTGGTCTGATGAAACAAAAATAGAACTGTTTGACCATCTATATGTTATGAGGAAAAAGGGGGAGGCTTGCAAGCCAAAGTACACCATTCCAACAGTGAAGCACAGAGGTGGCAGCATCATGTTGTGGGGGTTCTTTGCTGCAGGAGGGACTGGTGCATTTCACAAAATAGATGGCTTCATGAAGAAGGAAAATTATGTGGATATATTGAAGCAACATCTCAAGACATCAGTCAGGAAGTTAAAGCTTCGTCGCAAACGGGTCTTCCAAATGGACAATGACCCCAAGCATACTTCCAAAGTCCAGTTATTGGAGTGGCCATCAGAAAGCCCTGACCTCAATCCTATAGAACATTTGTAGGCAGAACTGAAAAAGTGTGTGCGAGCAAGGAGGCATACAAACCTGACTCTGTTACACCAGCTCTGTCAGGAGGAATGGGACAAAATTCACCCAACTTATTGTGGGAAGTTTGTGGAAGGCTACCCAAAACATTTGGACCAAGTTAAACAATTTTAAAGGCAATGCTACCAAATACTAATTTAGTGCATGTCATCTTCTGACCCAACGGGAATGTGATGAAGGAAATAAAAGCTGAAATAAATCTCTACTATTATTCTGACATTTCACATTCTTAAAATAAAGTGGACTAACTGAACTAAGACAGTGAATTTTTGCTAGGATTAAATACCAGGAATTGTGAAAAACTGAGTTTAAATGTATTTGGCTAAGGTGTATGTAAACTTCCGACTTCAACTGTATACAGTACCAGTCAAAAGTTTGGACACACTCATTCAAGGGTTTATCTTCATTTTTACCATTTTCTACATTGTAGAATCACAATGAAGACATCAAAACTATGAAATAACACATAGTCATGTAGTCCCCCCCCCAAAAAAAGTGTTAAACAAATCAAAATACATTTTATATTTGAGATTCTTCAAAGTAGCCACCATTATCCTTGAGGACAGCTTTGCACAATATTGGCATAATCTCAACCAGCTTCATAGTAATCTGGAATGCATTTTAATTCACAAGTGTGCCTTGTTCAAAGTTAATTTGTGGTATTTCTTTCCATCTTAATGTGTTTGAGCCTATCAGTTGTGTTGTGACAAGGTAGGGGTGGTATACAGAAGCTAACCCTATTTGGTAAAAGATCAAGTCCATATTATGGCAAGAACAGCTCAAATAAGCAAAGAGAAATGACAGTCCATCAGTACTTTAAAACATGATGATCAGTCATTCAGGAACATTTCAAGCACTTTGAAAGTTTCTTTAAGTGCAGTCGCAAAAACCATCAAGCGCTATGATGAAACTGGCTATCATGAGGACCACCACAGGAAAGGAAGACCCAGAGTTAACTCTTATCCTCTGCTGCAGAGGATAAGTTCATTGGAGTTACCATTCGTAGAAATTGCAGCCCAAATAAATGCATCAGAGTTCAAGTAACAGACACATCAACTGTTCAGAGGAGACTGCGTGAAGCAGGCCTTCATGGTCAAATTGCTGCAAAGAAACCACTACTAAAGGCCACCAATAAGAAGACTTGCTTGGGCCAAGAAACACTAGCAATGGACATTTAGACCGGTGGAAATCTGTCCTTTGGTTTGATGAGTCGAAATGTGATATGTTTGGATCCAACCGCCGTATCTTTGTGAGACGTAGAGTAGATGAACGGATGATCTCCGCATAGGTAGTTCCCACCGTGAAGCATGGAGGAGGTGTTGTGATGGTGCTTTGCTGGTGACACTGTCAGTGATTTATTTAGAAATCAAGGTACACTTAACCAGCATGGCTACCACAGCATTCTGCAGCGATACGCCATTCCATCTGTTGTGCGCTTAGTGGGACTATCATTTGTTTTTCAAAAGGACAAAACTATAATTTGTTTTTCAAACACTTTTTTGGTTACTACATGATTCCATATGTGTTATTTAATGGTTTTGAGGTCTTCACTATTATTCTACAATGTTGAAAATAGTAAAAAATAAAGAAAAACCCTTGAATGAGTAGGTGTGTCCAAACTTTTGATGGTACTGTACATTTGAAAATGTTTAAACTTCTTAAGATATTATACCATATATACAAGTAACAAATAATCAAGTACTGTAGTAGAAAACCTATATTGCATCTTTTTACCAGTCTTGTTTAGTGTTCTCTAAGCTCTTGACCACAGCAGGGAGTCCACGTTAGCCATAAATAAGACTTTACATACAGAAATATACACTACTAGATCAAAAGTATGTGAACACCTGCTTGTCAAACATCTCATTCCAAAATCATCAGCATTAAAATGGAGTTGGTCCCCCCTTTGCTGCTATAACCTGCATCCACTCTTCTAGGAAGGCTTTCCACTAGATGTTGGAACATTGCTGTAGAGATTTGCTTCCCATTAAGCTACAAGAGCATTAGTGAGGTCCGGAACTGATGTCTGGCTCGCAGTCAGTGTTCAAATTCATCCCAGAAAGTGTTTGATGGGGTTGAGGTCAGGGCTCTGTGCAAGCCATTCAAGTTCTTCCACACCGATTTCGAAGCACAGAATCCTCCAGAATGTCATTGCATGCTGTAGCGTTAAGACTTCCCTTCACTGGAACTAAGGGGCCTAACCCGAACCGTGAAAAACAGCCCCAGACCATTATTCCGCCTCCAACAAACTTTACAGTTGGCACTATGCATTCTGGAAGTTAGTGCTTTCCTGGCATCCGCCAAACCCAGATTCATCCATCAGACTGCCAGATGGTGAAGCATGATTCATCACTCCAGAGAACACATCTCCAGTGTCCAATGGTGGTGAGCTTTAGACCACTCCAGCCAATCGCTTGGCATCGCACATGGCGATCTTAGGCTTGTGTGCGGCTGCTAGGCCATGGAAACCCATTTCATGAAGCTCCTGACAAACAGTTCTTGTGCTGACTTTGCTTCCAGGGGTAGTTTGGAACTCAGTATTGAGTGTTGCAACTGAGGACAGGCTATTTGGACCAACTCCATATTAATGCCCATGATTTTGTAATGAGATGTTCAACGAGCAGGCGTGCACATACTTTTGAGCATTGTGTATTTTACAACATGTATGTATATTGAACCTATGTACAAATTATGCACATGCTTTAAATTACTATTGCACATTACGTAATAAAGTTGACTGTTGCTGATATCTAGATTGAAGCAGAGCAGCTTCAAGGTACAACAGCAGTAATCTCAGCGAACTAATGGAGCTAAACAGGAAACCCTCACACTTCCACCGAGGTCCCTCTCCCTACCCCCTGGACCACTTACCACCCAATGGGTAAACAATCCAAGTTTAAGCCTAGTTCCTCTGTCTGCTTTAGGAGACCCATATTGTTCAACTGACAGAATGATCAAACATCAGGCTTCATGGTCAGAAATAAGTGTTTCTTTGTGAAATAAATACAATTTGTAGCATTGTTAAAAAGGAATAAGAATCCGATGAAATAAAAACGAGTGAGATTAAAACATCACCCTGGACATCCAGGACAAGCAGCTTGTAAAAATTCCCTCTAGTGGGTTACAGAAAATAATATTTTTGTGATTTTCCTCTTCTTTTTTACGAAAATATAAGGATTTGTTTATTCTTTGCAGTCGTTCATAAAAAAAAAATATAGTGCCAACAAGGCCTCTTTTCAATATATCTACAGTACAATAGTCTTGCAAGTGAATTATTTTTAAAAAATCCTATAGTTTTAGCGTGTTAATTTACATAAAAATGCCTCTACAGTCATTGGCTTAATTTTTTTTTAGAATAAACGATACAAAAGGAGATATAAATATATCACTTGCTACTGAGAGTCTTGTAAATGTGTCTTTTCCTCTATGGCCTGTTTCACTATTTCAGCCAACTTCAAGCGGTCCACTTTGTCAGAGAAGGCCCGTCCTACAATGGAGACCAAAGAAAGAAATGTTGACTGGAACCAAATTTTAGGGAAATTCCACTCTTTTTCAACATAATTTTCATCTCCAGCACCATCCAACATCAACACATTTCAAAACTTTGTTTTTCTATATTTTGTTATCATACAGATTGAAGATGTGTTTACCGATGACATCATCCGGAGACACTGATGCCATCATCTGCTGTGCATCATGTGATTTTCATGTGAGCAGGTAAAGGTTACTAACTGAGGAATTCGAATTTTATGCTGAAAAAAGGTAGAACTTCCCTTTAATTATGGGATTTCCTCCACAGAAATTAGTGCAGTGCCTTCAGAAAGGATTCAGGCCCCTAGACATTTTCCACTTTGTTACATTACAGGCCTATTCAAAAACTGATTTTTTTTTTTTAAGAAAAATGTTTAAATGTTTGCCCAGAAATACTTTATTTACTTAAGTATCAGACCCTTTGCTATGAGACTTGAAATTGAGCTCAGATGCATCCTGTTTCCATTGCTCATCCTTAAGATGTTTCAACAACTTCATTGGAGTCCACCTGTGGTAAATTCAATTGATTGGACATGATTTGGAAAGGCACACACCGGTCTATATAAAGGTCCCACAGTCCGTAGAGCTCCGAGACAGGATTGTGTCGAGGCACAGATCTGGGGACGGGTACCAAAAAATATCTGCACCATTGAAGGTCCCCAAGAAAACAGTGGCCTCAGTCATTCATAAAAATGGAAGAAGTTTGGAACCACCAAGACTCTTCATAGAGCTGGCCGCCCGGCCAAACTGAGCAATCGAGGGCGAAGGGCCTTGGTCAGGGAGGTGACCAAGAACCCGATGGTCACTGACAGAGCTCCAGAGTTCCTCTGTGGAGATTGGAGAACCTTTCAGAAGGACAACCATCTCTGCAGCAATCCACCAATCAGGCCTTTATGGTAGAGCGGCCAGACGGAAGCTACTCCTCAGTAAAGGGCACATGAGAGCCTGCTTGGAGTTTTCCAAAAGGAACTAAAGACCCTCAGACCATGATAAACAACAAAGATTGAACTATTTGGCATGAATGCCAAGCGTCATGTCTGGAAGAAACCTGGCTCCATCCCTATGGTGAAGCATGGTGGTGGCAGCATCATCCTGTGGGGATGTTTTTCAACGGTAGTGACTGGGAGACTAGTCAGGATCGAGAGAAAGAAGAAATGGAGCAAAGTACAGAGACGTCCTTGATGAAAACCTGATACAGAGCGCAGAGGACCTCAGACTGGGGCAAAGCTTCACCTTCCAACAGGACAACGACCCTAAGCACACAGCCAAGACAACGCAGGAGTGCCTTCGGGACAAGTCTCTGAATGTCCTTGAGTGGCCCAGCCAGAGCCCAGACTTGAACCCGATTGAACATCTCTGGAGAGACCTGAAAATAGCTGTGCAGCAACACTCCCCATCCAACCTGACAGAGCTTGAGAGGATCGGCAGAGAAAAATGGGAGAAACTCCCCAAATACCGGAGTGCCAAGCTTGTAGCATCATACCCAAGAAGACTCAAGGCTGCAAACGCTGCCAAGGGTGCTTCAACAAAGTACTGAGTAAAGGGTCTGAATACTTAGGTAAACGTGATTTAAGTTTGTTGTATACATTTGCAAACATGGTGTATCATGGTGTAGATTAAACTATTGAATCAATTTTAGAATAAGGCTGTAACAAACTGTGGAAAGTCAAGGGGTCTGAATACTGTATACAGTTGAAGTTGGAAGTTTACATACACCTTAGCCAGATACATTTAAACTCTGTTTCTCACAATTCCTGATATTTAATACTAGCAAAAATGTCCTGTCTTAGGTCAATTAAGATCACCACTTTATTTTAAGAATGTGAAATGTCAGATTAATAGTAGAGAAAATGTAAAAATCAGCTTTTATTTAATTCGTAACATTCCCAGTGGGTCAGAAGTTCACATACCAAATACTAATTGAGTGTAGCATTATCTATAAATTGTTTAACTTGGGTCAAACATTTCAGGTAGCCTTTCACAAGCTTCCCACAATAAATTGGGTGAATTTTGGCCCATTCCTCCTGACAGAGCTGAGTCAGGTTTGTAGGCCTCCTTGCTTGCACACGCTTTTTCAGTTCTGCCCACAAATATTCTATAGGATTGAGGTCAGGGCTTTGTGATGGCCACTCCAATACCTTGACTTTGTTGTCCTTAAGCCATTTTGCCACAACTTTGGAGCAGTGGCTTCTTCCTTGCTGAGTGACCTTTCAGGTTATGTCGATATATGACTCGTTTTACTGTGGATATAGATACTTTGTACCTGTTTCCTCCAGCATCTTCACAAGGTCCTTTGCTGTTGTTCTGGGATTGATTTGCACTTTTCGCACCAAAGTACGTTCATCTCTAGGAGACAGAACGCGTCTCCTTCCTGAGCGGTATGGTCACATGATCCCATGGTGTTTATACTTGCATACTATTGTTTGTACAGATGAACGTGGTACTTCAGGCATTTGGAAATTGCTCCCAAGAATGAACAAGACTTCTGGAGGTCTACAATTGTCTGGAGGTCTTGCCTGATTTATTTTGATTTTGCAAAGAGGCACTGAGTTTGAAGGTAGGCCTTGAAATACATCCACAGGTACACCTCCAATTGACTCAAATAATGTAAATTAGCCTATCAGAAGCTTCTAAAGCCATGACATAATTTTCTTGAATTGTCCAAGCTGTTTAAGGCACAGTCAACTTAGTGCATGTAAACTTCTGACCCACTGGAATTGTGATATAGTCTGTAAACAAATGTTTGAAAATGTGTGGAGTGGTTGAAAAATAAGTTAATGACTCCAGTCTAAGTGTATGTAAACTTCTGACTTCAACTGTATAAGCTGACATTGCACACTGTATGCCATATATAGTGCCTACCATCCCAGCTGAGGCCCTGCAGCCCGTCTCGCAGTAGTTTGCAGTCTCGGTTGAAACGCCACGCATCATGCATCACCTCATTCAGTTTCTCGTCCTCATTCTCCCCTGCCACATACACACAGTTAAGTGTCAATTGTCTGTGCTGTATACCAAGTAAATGTGTAAGTGCATACATGTCTGTTTGTCTGTGCTTGTCAATAGGAGATGTACACCTGTATTGGTTGACGTGAAGTGTGTGTGGTGCGTTTGTGTGTGGGTGCGTTTGTGTGTGTGTGTGGGCGAGACTGACCAGCCTGTGGGAGGATACACTGAGCGATGACGTCTCTGAGTTTCTCCAGGGCCACATTGGCGTCCTCGCTGCCGTTCTCTGGATCGTGGATGAAGAAGCCATCCCTCTGCTTGCTGCTGTACCACAAAACACACAGTTAGGATATACCAGACACCAACCACATACATACATATTTGGTTTAGCAGTGCTGTTGAAAGTCACTCCTCACTATGGGCTCTACAGTCAGACAATGTGAAGCAGATCCTAACCAACTACAAAAGAGGCAGAGAGGCATGTAACAAGACAGGCAGGCAGACAGAGAGACCAACGGACCCTAGGAGTTTCCTTTTCCTCAGGATGGGGTTATTGACGGAGTTGAGTGGCTTGAGGCTGATGTTGAGGTCCTGTATTCTCATGTTAGCCAGCTGTTCAGCATGGGCCTGCTGGATCCCTGCTACCATTGCCTGGCAGAGGGAGAGAGAGTTGGCAGGAGACAGGAAGGGTCACAAGGCAAAGTGTTACACCATGAACATTGAAGTTTTTAAGGCAGTCAGCAAAAGTTTGGACCCCAGAGTCTCACAGCCCTGTATGAAGTATGACTGGGCCTAAGTAATGCTTTGAGACAGAGCTATATAAATGCTCTCTATCTCTGTCCATCCATCCAGGCCCACCTTGTCCATCATCATCTGTGCGGAGGGCAGCACGTTGTCCAGGGCCTCTGTGCAGTTGAGCCAGGGGTGTTCCAGTACACCCTCAATGGTCAGCCTCTCCTCAGGCTTCACCTTCAGCAGCCTACAGAGGGAGAGTAATATTAGTGAACTAGACTGTTCCTACTCAATCCAAACAATACAGCACTAAAGCACTGGTTGCAGTCCAAATTGGTTTTGCCTAAAATATCACTGATGAACCATGCCATCTGTTTTGAGACACCCACAATCCATGTTGGGGAGGTATTTGAGGACAATATCCTTGGCGCACACACAGTAAGACCTGCTGTAGGGACGTACTTGCGGACAATGTCCTTAGCCATTTCAGAGATCTGGCTCCACTCGTCCTCGGGGAAGTCAAAGCTGGCCGTCATGATCTTTTTGCGCATATCCTTGGGGATGGTGCGGCTGTGGTGCTTGGAGTAGAAGGGAGGGTAGCCACACAGCATCACATAGATGATCACCCCCATGGACCACAGGTCACAGCTCTGTACGCACAGCAAGGGAAAGTGAATGAGCCAGGCCATAGGGATAGAGAAAGAGAGCTCGACACAACCCTGCAAACAACACTGATGTCATAGTGGAAATATGTTGCAGCATGCGAAGATGCTTGCGAGATGTTTTTGTAAATCCTTTAAAAAAAACAGATGCTGCCATTTGTGGGATAATGGTTTGTCGTGGCTGAGGTAGGGTAGTTGCTCACCTTGTTATAGGTGTAAGGGGTGGGTGAGGTAGGTATTATTCCAGACTTTTCCTTCTGGTGTCGCCTTTGAGCCTCAAGTACCTAGGGTGAGAGGAGAAGACGACACTCATTGAAGCAGGACTTTTTTTTTTTAAATGCTCCCCAACCTGGTGTCAGAACTGAGCAGAGCACCCATCCTTACCTGAGGTGCAACGTAGTAAGGAGTGAACTGTGGGGTCATCAAGTCCCCCTGGTCAATCTTTGCAAATCCAAAATCGCACAACTTCACCGGTGCATCCTAGAACATGAAAGGGAGAACGTCAGAACATATTTCCTAAAAAGGTGAAAGGACTCTTGCAACGTGCTTGTTGTAGCCTATTACTAGACAGCTGTAGTAAGAGCTGTGTGTGTGCGCATGCACATTTCCCCATAAGCCCATCTATCCCCTCACCAGGGAGTTATCCTTGAAGAGCAGGTTCTCTGGTTTCAGGTCTCGATGTGCAATATTCAGTGAGTGACAGTATTCCAGGGCCTGGCCGATCTGATGGGGGACAGAGGAAACTCAGACATCGGCTCAGCTACACAACGTTCACAAGAAGTTATGTTATTAATACACGGGTGCATTAGAAGCCTGAGAGGAGGAATGTCACGTTTGAATGTGCATAAATCTAATACACACCATTTAGCAAACGCTTTTATCCAAAGTGACTTAGTCATGCGTGCATACATTTTCCATATGGGTGGCCCCAATAGGAATCGACCCTTGGTGTTGCAAGCACTTTGGTCTACCAACTATATCACAGAGGAATTTTAGGGTTACCTGTTTGGTGACCTGGCTAGCCATCTTCTCTGTAAAGTGTCTGTGCTGACTGATCCTGTGGAACAGTTCGCCTCCCTCCATCATCTCCATGACGATCAGTAACCTCGCTCTGCAGCCACATGGAAGTGGAAAATTAAGGCAATCAAGGCATTTTCCTCTACTCAAATCTGGGGTAAAGTTTTTGTTTTGTTGTTACATCTGAATGTCATGGTTACCTATTGTTACATTTAAACAGATACACAAACACTAGGTGCAGGAGCATAACACGTGTAAATACACATTGTAGCAATTCGATAAAAACATTCACATGTTTTTCAAATGAGCCCGTCAATAACATGCTGTATGTACACAATTGGACTTGCTCCTCCTCACCTTGGAATGGATTCGTGAGGAAACTGCACACTATTGGCGTACACCTCCATAATCTGCACAATGTTGGGGTGTGTAGCACACATCATGTGGAGCCGCACCTGAATCATGGACAGAACAGGGAGTTAAAGGTAGACTCAGTAAGATGCCTGACGCACAAAGTAAACAGTAGTAGTGGGTCAATTTGGGAGGGGGGGTGACATGTGACTGCATTGCTTGTTTCGACTTCACCTCACACAGCTGATCAACTGGAGGTGCTTTATCAGGGAAGTATGTCGTGGGCTGGTGATGACATTGGGTGGGTGTGTGATAGACACAGCCACCCTGAGTATTAGTTGAAGAGTGGAGATAAGACAAGAAGACACACAATGACAAAAGACGAGACAAAGTGCATGCCCCCGAATGGAACACTATTCCCTATATAGTGCACTATTTTTAGCCCTAGAGCCCTGGTTAAAAGTAATGCACTACATAGGGAATAGGATGTCCTTTGGAACGTAGACACAGGAGACTCAACGCTGACCAAACAGACACCGACAGCACAGACGACAAAACAGACAAGGACGTACAAAAGACAATCGGAAAAGCAAAACAATGGTTCAAACCTCATTTCGGGCCTTGGGACGATCAATTAGGATTTTCAGGGCCAATCGTTCCTGAGTCGACTTCTTCACACAAACTCTTTGGAGGGGAAAATAAACATTTAAAGGAAAACATTTGACAATATAAAAATACTGAGGCATTTTTTCATGGTGCACGGTAGTCCACTCTATTATTAAGTTAAATGTGCAATATGCAGAAATCGCTCCTCCATTTCCTGCTTCGTAAAATTGGGATAGTTGCCGACTTTCAGTTTGTGACAAAACAAGCAGTCATTGTGTAGAGAATCATTTTACCATCTAAACTGCAGTAAGATATTTTTCATAATAAAAAATACTTTTATTTTCAGCTGGTGTACAAAACTGAAAGTAAAAGACGGAAAGCATAGATATGGTGCACACTGAACAGATCTACTGCTTCTTAGACTTCAATGAGAATTACAGATCTATAACTCGCATTTGGTCGTGTCGCCCAAAAAGTTACATTTTGCAGATTTAAATAAAAGTAGGCCTAATACCAGTACTAGGCTAGTAGGATAAAATGTGTTCCTAGAAACAAATACAGTCCCCAACGAGGACCAAAATATTCAATCAAAACCTCTGCTCCTAAACTCAGATTACACTACGAATAAAGTCTAGCCTATCCTGGAGGTACATTTTGCTTCAACCAAAGATCAGTAGGAGTGAAATACCAGATACAGACAGATGTTACAAGGAATAGTCCACCTGTTAGAGGGACTAGGTCCCCACCTATTGGCCTTCAGGTGTACTGAACCTTATGTAATATGGTTCCAATCTGGGCCGTCACGGCATTCCATGGTTTCCGTGTTAACATGACTGAAGTATTCTCAAAGCTCTGAGCCATTTATCACACAAACATGGTGTCAGAAGTAACTGAACCCAAAATAAGTGTACATCACGTTGCTGGAGTCTGCAGTGCACTGCTGCTGTAAGTACCTTAGGATATCAAGGTTTTGGTATCAGCATTAGCAGCAAGCTAGTTAACTAGCAATTTGTTTCTTGTTAACTAGCTTGCATACAGTGTCAGCATGGCTACCAACATCCCGCCGCCAGATGAAACGAAAATGACTGCCGATTTAGGCAATAACTGTGTTAATTTTATGGCCGAGTTTGAAGACGATCTGCTAGCCTCTGGATTATATGAAAAATCAGCTGAAGTGCAGGCAGCAACACTGAGAAGAGTGATGGGCAGTGAGTCTCATCCCATCTACAAACACAACTTGTATATAACAACTTGTATATTTTATTTTATTTATCTTTGAACACAGAGTGGTGTTTGGGATTGCTGATAAGGGTGCTCACTCCAGCCTCTGCCATTGAGATATGCCGGGCTGCAGTGTTGACAGATAGGAGAATGAGAGCAATGACGCAGGACAGATCAGGTGACAACAGCATCAACGGATGGCGACCCCGACGGCGGTCTACACTTAAGCAAAAAAAAAACCAACATCAATTGAGTGCAGCAGGGGAAAGCCCTGGGACATGCAGATACTGCGGCAACAATCACAGGCGAGGACGGGAGCTATGCCCAGCCTATGGTAAGGCTTGACGTCTGTGTGAAATTGTAAATCAATTAGCAAAAATGTGCATGAAGAAACAAGCCTTGTGCCAACTAAACACAGTGGATACACCAGCCCTGGAAGAGGAACTGGAGAATGGAAATAATGGACATATCTATTCAACCAGGAGCAATGCATGCACAGGGAAAAAAAAATATTGTCAGCCTACAACTGCACAATGGAGAAAAGCAGTGTCAATTATACTCAGGAGCAACCTGTGACATGATGAGCATAAAGGACAAGATTAACCTTATATCCAGCAAAACCAAACTGACAGCTTGGTTTTTGTTCTGACATGCACTATGAGGACTGTCCGTAGAGCTCCCGAGACAGGATTGTGTCGAGGCACAGATCTGGGGAAGGGTACAAAAAAAATGTATGCATCATTGAATGTCACCAAAAAACTGTGGCCTCCGTCATTCTTAAATGGAAAAGGTTTGGAACCACCAAGACTCTTCCTAGAGCTGGCCGCCCAGTTCCTCTGGAGAGGGGAGAACCTTCCAGAACCATCTCTGTAACACTCCACCAATCAGGCCTTTATGGTACACTCCTCCGTTCATCTTTCTCTCGATCCTGACTGGTCTACCAGTCCATGCCACTGGAAAAAACATCCCCACAGCTGCCACCATGCTTCACCGTGGGGATGGTGTAAGGTTTCATCGGATCCTAGGACTCTCAGACCATGAGAAACAATACTCTGGTCTGATGAACACAAGATTGAACTCCTTGGCCTGAATGCTAAGCTTCACGTCTGGAGGAAAGATGGTGGCAGCATCATGCTGTAGGGATGTTTTTCAGCGGCAGGGACTGGGCGACTAGTCAGGATCGAGGGAAAGATGAATGGAGCAAAGTACAGAGAGATCCTTAATGAAAACCTGCTCCAGAGCGCTCAGGATTTCAGACTCGGGCGAAGGTTCACCTTCCAACAGAACAACGACCCTAAGCATACAGCCAAGACAAAGCAGAAGTGGCTTCGGGACAAGTCTCTGAATGTCCTTGAGTGGCCCAGCCAGAGCCCGGGCTTGAAAGGCGATTGAACATCTCTTGAGAGACCTGGAAATAGCTGTGCAGCGACACTCCCCATCCAACCTGACAGAGCTTGAGAGGATCTGCAGAGAAGAATGGGAGAAACTCCCCAAATACAAGTGTTCCAAGCTTGTAGCATCATACCAAAGAAGACTCAAGGCCGTAATCGCTGCCAAGGTGCTTCAGCAAAGTACTGAGGAAAGAGTCAGTACTTATGTAAATGTCAGTTGATTTATTTTTTTATACATTTGCAAAAATGTCTAAAAACCCGTTTTTGCTTTGTCATTTATTTATTTATTTAACCTTTATTTAACCAGGAAGGGCTCATTGAGATTAAAATCTATTTTTCAAGAGCGCCCTGGCCAAGATAGGCAGCACCAAGTCATTTAAAAAAAATTACAGACAGACAACATGAAAAACTACAAGTAATCTAGTAAAAACCATTGAATTCACAAAAGTATAAAACAGCAAATTAAAAACATTGACAGGTCAGGGAATCAGCCTCAAAATCCTTCATCAGTGATTTATAAACACCAATCGGGACAAGTTCTTCCAGTTTAAAAGTATTTTGTAAGGTGTTCCAAGACGATGGCACAGAGTACATAAAAGCCCTTTTACCAAATTCAGTTCGGACATTTGGAACAGTTAGCAGGATAAAGTACAGAGAACGAAGAGAGTACCCACCACATTTCTGAACAATAAAAATGCACAAATAAAAAAAGGTAGTAAACCCAAAATGGCTTTGTAATACCAGTGACTGAGCCTACAAGTGACTAGAGAAGGCCAGCCAACCCTGGTGTACAAAGTGCAGTGGTGCGTAAGGATTTTGCAGTTTAAAATAAATCTCAAAGTGCCATGGTAAAGAGTGTCAATTGATCTCAAACACTGAGCGGAAGCATTCATATATAAAATATCCCCATAGACTAGTAAAGGCATAAATGTAGCTGATTCTAGCCTCCGTCTGGCTTCAAACGAAAAACAGGCCTTATTCCTAAAATAAAATCCCAATTTCAGCTTCAATTTTTTTGTAAGTTGTTGAATATGCAATTTAAGAGGCCGTCATCAATTACAATTCAAAATATATTTATATGGAGGTTACAACCTCAATCTCCTTGCCCTGACAGGTAGTAATAGGTGAAAGGTTCAGAGGTCTATTTCTTGCATTAGAAAACACCATTAGTTTAGTCAGTATTGAGGATAAGCTTCAATTGACACAAGGTATGTTGAACAGTATAAAAAGCAGTTTGCATGTTCTGGAAAGCTTTTGTAAGAGACGAGGCACAACAGTAAATAACAGTATAATCAGCATAAAAATGAAGTTGTGCATTTGACATTTATGTCTAAATCATTTATATAAATAGTGAATAAGAGAGGACCAAGTACAGCGCCTTGGGGCACACCATTCAAGACTGACAATTTAACAGACAAAAGCCCATCAAATTGAGTGCACAGTTCTATCAGACAGATAGTTTGCAAACTACAGCATGCTCCGAAAGACTTACACTCGACAATCTCTGCCTTAGTATAGCATGATCAACTGTATCAAAAGCCTTAGAGATCAATAAAACGTGAGACACAGTGCTGTTTTTTGTCAAGGGCTTCAGTGATATCATTTAAAACCTTCATGGCTGCTGTAATTGTGCTATGCTTCTTCCTGAAGCCCGATTGGTACATTGGTAAAATAGAGTTAGTAAATAAAAACTATTTTAGCTGTTCACTTACAAGGGTTTCAAGTATTTTCACCAGGGGTGACAGCTTTGAGATTGGCCTATAATTATTTAAAAGAGTTGGATCTCCCCCTTTTAAAAGTGGTAGGACAAATTCTGATTTCCAGATCTTTGGAATGTCATTACATTCCAGGGTTAGATTGAACAGAGATGTAAGTGGTTCAGCTATGAAATCAGCTGCCAGATTTAAAAAGCAGGGATCCAAAAGACCAGGTCCTGCAGGCTTTCTCTGATCTAAGGATTTCAGGGCTTTATGTACCACCTGCACTGAGAATGACAAAAAGCTAAAAGTTTGACCAGCTCTCACTGGTTCATCCACACAGGGTTGTACAGAGACAGAGGACACTGAATCAAACAGCCTACCAGATGATACAAAGTGCTCATTGAAACAATTCAGCATTTCAGTTGTCATATATAGCAACAGAGACCTTCAAAACACATAACGGTAATTCATTAACATTACTGTTACCAGACAGACTTAATATTATGTGGTATTTGTGCGTAGATTGATGAGGGGGAAAAAACAATTTAATCAATTTTAGAATAAGGCTGTAACGTAACAAAATGTAGAAAAAGTCAAGGGGTAAGAATACTTTCCGAATGCACTGTACATAATGCCGACATTTGATGATGTACTGTACAAGCTGCCAAAAGCAGGCGTACCTGCGGGGGGGGGGGACGACTCCTGATTGACCATGAGCCTATTGCGGATGACAAACTTATCATCATCTGTGGAGAAACAGATGAGGCAATCCAAGACCATGATGCTAAAGTGATAGAAAGTCAGAGAGATCCGCTTCCATTGCCACATCCTGTCTGCAGAGGGCCTCAGACCAGACCCAGAGACAATCAGGGCAATCCAGGACATGCACCACCCCAAAGACACCAAGGCAGTGCAGAGGTTCATAGCTGTTGTGAACTATCTCTCCAAGTTCATGCCGCGCCTCTCTGAAGCGTGTGAGCCACTGCGGAGACTTCTGAATAAAGAGGTGATGTGGCACTGGCTACCCAAGCATGATGCAGCTGTCGAAGTTTCTTGGCAATTTCTCACATGGAATAGCCTTCATTTCTCAGAACAAGAATAGACTGACGAGTTTCAGAAGAAAGTTCTTTGTTTCTGGCCATTTTGAGCCTGTAATAGAACCCACAAATTATGATGCTCCAGATACTCAACTAGTCTAAAGAAGGCCAGCTTAATTGCTTCTTTAAATCAGCACAACAGTTTATCTGTGCCAACATAATTGCAAAAGGGTTTTCTAATGATTAATTAGCCTTTTAAAATGACCCACTGTTCCTAGGCTGTCATTGAAAATAAGAATTTGTTCTTAACTGACTTGCCTAGTTAAATAATGGTAAAAAGATAGCTAATAGCTAACACAACGTGCCATTGGATGGTTGCTGATAATGGGCCTCGGTACGCCTCTAGATATTTCAAAAAAATAAAATAAATGTAATTTTTTTTTAATAAAATCAGCCGTTTCCATCTACAATAGTCATTAAGTGCGTATGTCAACATTGTAAAAATGACCAGTGTTCAGGCAGTTTACCCCCGGTGATCCGTTGGGCAGACCGGAACACCCTCTGTAGAGTCATGCGCTTGTGGGCGGTGTAGTTTGCGTACCAGGTGGCAGCCCTACAGAATGCTATTGATGGTGCATCTGTAGAAGTTTGCAATATCGAATCGGAGTATATAGAATCGTGAGAATCACAATACATATCGTATTGGCACAATATTGTATCGTGAGGTCCCTGGCAATTCCCAGCCCTAGCACTGTAAACACACTGAGTGACACCACCTTTAACACTAGTCCCCATCCAGTTTAAGAGCACTGGACTCCTCTGGAGGACCACTCTTCAACCTCATCTGCATTTAGGCCTAATATGCAATAATTTATGCATCTCCTACAAATTAGTTGGTATCCCTGGGCAAACTAGGCAAAATAGGGCAAACTCAGAAGAATGCTCACCTAACAGGTCCACTGATCCCTGCCCCGAGCTTCTGTGTCCAGTTAATGTTGTACTCTTCCAAGATGGAGGTCTCCTAAGAGAGGGAGAGGAGGACAAACACAAGAGATAGATATTGGAAAAATGTCACACACTAAACAAGTGTACGCAGCAGCATCCCTGTTCAAAGTTAATATTGGCTAATCCCTCTTTTGCTAGGTCAAGCTCCTGTTGTGTTGACACTTGGACCGAATTGTAACGCATAACAATTACTCAAGGCTTTTCTTGGACCAGAGATGACCTATCCCTTACCTCTGGGCTCTGCTTCCACCATTTCTATCCTATGGCTAGCTAGGGCATATTTGACAAACAGCAAGGGAAGAGTTGTTTTTAAAAGCCTAAATGCTTAGGGTAAACTCAATTGCCACTTGAAGCATTTTGTTTTCAGTCTAGTGGACCATTCTGGCCCTTGTAGCTTTTGGTGTGCAGTCTGGCTCAAGCTGTGTTCCAATTCTCGGTGAAATGCTATTTCAAAAACCCACCCTCTCTCCCATCCTTAGCACATTCTAACCCAGCTGTGTGAGCAGGGGCCACTTGGATAAGATATTATGGCTGATATGGATGCCCAATGACACACTAAGTGTAGTGGAGAAGAGCAGGGGAGACTAGGCCAGGCAGCTGAGGGGTTGTCTGCGGGTTATTAGAGGTCCACACTGGGAGGCTGGCTGGGTAACATTTAAGACAAACCTGGAGAGAGGAAAGGGGGTTCACACTTCACAGGGCGGTACATAGCCTTAATACATTAAAGTGTTTCCAGCTAAATGCATCTGGTAGGCTAATTAGTCTATAATACCCTAGACCAAATTTAGGAACCTTTTTAAATTATTTCGAAAATGGATTCCAAGTAGAGGAAACATGTCCGCGCAAAGTCAGACCAAAACATAGCATCTAAAATCTGGATTTCATATTTTCTTGTTCACTGCTCGGCAATGCAAACGGCACCTCTCCAATCAGAACCTTCTACCTTGTCAGCTAGAGGATTTTAACTTGCAACCTTTCGGTTACTAGTCCAACGCTCTAACCACTAGCCTACCCGAGCTAAACCAAACCCTGCCCCCAACTACACCAAACCCTGCCCCCAACACTCAAGGAGAGAGCAGTTGCTCGATCACTCTGCATGGTCAGATGGATGCATAATTGTTGGTGACATGCTGCTTTCCACAAGCATTCTATAATTACACTGTCTTGTCTTTGTGTATCTTACTGTCTGCAAACTACTGTTTGCTAGTTTGTCTTAGCAAGGTGTTGCTAAAATAATTTGTTAGCTGCTAATGCTAATCACTAGTTAGCTAGCTTGCTAAGTGTACTAAGAGTCAGAGCAAACTTAGTTATCTAATACCGCCTACTACCAGTGCTGACGTAGGCCTAGATAAGCATGTTTGTGTAACAGTAGATAGGAATAGATAGGAATCAGATAGGAATAAGGATGAATATATTGGCTAGCTAGCTACATGAAGTATGCAAACATGTAACTTAACACCTAATTAGGGTCACCTGGAAACACTGACGAAAACTTTGGTTCCTATTCTGTCATTTTTATCCAAGATGGCGTAGCAGTCAAACGCCTTTGTCCTCGTCTTGTCCCGTCCCGTGTATCTTTTTATATTTTTCTTAACCTCAACTTCAACATACTCTCCTGCAATTCGCCTCACCCAATGTGGTATGGATCTGCTATTTTCTTTACTTTTGAACCGGAACCCCCAACAGAAGCTAGCCAGCTAACTAGCTACTAGCTAGTAGTCAGCTAGCGGTCATCAGCTAACCTTTAGCCCGGACAACTCTTGCCAGTCTGCACAGCGCGACTCAAACCAGAGCAAATCGGACTTGTTTTTCTCCATATCTCCGGATTCCTACCGCAAGCTCTGAACCTTTTCACCTGGATCATCGCAGCTAGCTAGATGCTATCCGAGTGGCCACTCCTGGCTAACGTCTCTGTCCCAAAGCAAGAACCAATTAGCCTGGAGCTAGCCTTTGCTAGGCCCATCTCCCGGAAAGCCGAAGAGGTCCATCAGCCACTCCTTGGGCTACAATACCTATTTTGCCAATTGGCCTGGACCCCCTTCACTGCCAACACTGAGCCCCGCCGATGCATCACGTCTGGACTACAGACATAATCTGCCCGAGGGGGGTTTTCAACTGGCCCCTCCATCATAACGTCCCCTGAATGCCCATCTGCTAGCCGCGGCCCACTAGCTGTCTAGAGCATATCGGACTGTTAGCTGAAGAGGCCCATCTGACAAATTCTTTGGCCACTATACCTATTTTGTCAATTAGCCTGGACCCTTTTACCACACGGAGCCCTGCTGATCCCCCACGACTACTCTGCCGACGTAACAGAACGAGGGGGCTACAACAGACTTCTTCCGTCGCGACGTCCCTCTAAGGACCTTCTGCTAGCTTGCTAGCCCCGTCCCGCTAGCTGTCTGAATCGCCGTGTCTCCAGCCCGCCGAGCTACTCACTGGACCCCTATGATCACTCGGCTACGCATGCCTCTCCCTAATGTCAATATGCCTTGACCATTACTGTTTTGGTTAGTGATTATTGCCTTATTTCACTGTAGAGCCTCTAGCCCTGCACAATACGCCTTAGCTAACCCTTTAGTTCCAAACGTGGTGACCTCACCTGGTTTAAATTAATGTTTCTAGAGACAATATCTCTCTCATCGTCACTCAATGCACAGGTTTACCTCCACTGTATTCACCTCCTACCAAACCTTTGTGTGTACATTATGCCTTGAATCTATTCTAACATGCACAGAAACCTGCTCCGTTTACTCTCTGTTCCGAATGTACTAGACGACCAGTTCTTATATCCTTTAGCTGTACCCTTATCCTACTTCTCCTCTGTTCCTCTGGTGGTGTAGAGGTTAATCCAGGCCCTTCAGTGGCTAGCTCCACTCCCATTCCCCAGGAGCTCTCATTTGTTGACTTTTGTAACCATAAGAGCCTTGGTTTCATGCATGTTAACATTAGAAGCCTCCTCCCTAAGTTTGTTTCATTCACTGCTTTAGCACTCTCTGCCAACCCGGATGTCCTAGCCGTGTCTGAATCCTGGCTTAGGAAGACCAAAAACCCTGAAATTTCCATCCCTAACTATAACATTTTCCGACAAGATAGAACTGCCAAAGGGGGCGGAGTTGCAATCTACTGCAGAGAGAACCTGCAGAGTTCTGTCTTACTATCCAGGTCTGTGCCCAAACAATTTGAGCTTCTTTTAAAAATCCACCTTTCCAGAAACAAGTCTCTCACCTCTGCCACTTGCTATAGACCACCTTCTGCCCCCAGCTGTGCCCTGGACACCATATGTGAATTGATTGCCACCCCCCATCTATCTTCAGAGCTCGTGCTGTTATGTGACCTAAACTGGGACATGCTTAACACCCCGGCCATCCCACAATCTAAGCTTGATGCCCTCAATCTCACAGAAACGATCAATGCACCTACCAGGTACAACCCCAAATCTATAAACACGGGCACCCTCATAGATATCATCCTAACCAGCCTGCCCTCTAAATACACCTCTTCTGTCTTCAACCAGGATCTCAGCGATCACTGCCTCATTGCCTGCGTCCGTAATGGTTATGCGGTCAAAAGACCACCCCTCATCACTGTCAAACGCTCCCAAAAACATTTCAGCGAGCAGGCCTTTCTAATCGACCTGGCCCGGGTATCCTGGAAGGATATTGACCTCATTCCGTCAGTAGAGGTTGCCTGGTAATTCTTTAAAAGTGTTTTCCTTACCATCTTGAATAAGCATGCCCCATTCCAAAAATGTATAACCAGGAATAGATATAGGCCTTGGTTCACTCCAGACCTGTCTGCCCTTGACCAGCACAAAAACATCCTGTGGCGTTCTGCATTAGCATCGAATAGCCCCAATGATATGCAACTTTTCAGGGAAGTTAGGAACCAATATACACAGGCAGTTAGGAAAGCTAAGGCTAGCTTTTTTAAACATAAATTTGCATCCTGCAGGAAACTCCAAAAAGTTCTGGGACACTAAAGTCCATGGAGAATAATTGCACCTCATCCCAGCTACCCACTGCTCTGAGGCTAGGACACACTGTTACAACCGACAAATCCACTATAATTGAGAATTGCAATAAGCATTTCTCTACGGCTGGCCATGCTTTCCACCTGGCTACCCCTACCCCGGTCAACTGCCCGGCACCCTCCACAGCAACCCGCCCAAGCCCCCACCATTTCTCCTTCACCCATATCCAGATAGCTGATGTTCTGAAAGAGCTGCAAAATCTGGACCCCCTACAAATCAGCCGGGCTAGACAATCTGGACAATCTTTCTAAAATTATCTGCAGAAATTGTTGCAACCCCTATTATTAGCCTGTTCAACCTCTCTTTCGTATCGTCTGAGATTCCCAAAGATTGGAAAGCTGCCGCGGTCATCCCCCTCTTCAAAGGGGGAGACACTCTAGACCCAAACTGCTGCAGACCTATATCTATCCTACCCTGCATCTCTAAGGTCTTCGAAAGTCAAGTAAACAAACAGATTACTGACCATTTTGAATCACATCGTACCTTCTCCGCTATGCAATCTGGTTTCCGAGCTGGTCATGGGTGCACCTCAGCCACGCTCAAGGTCCTTAACAATATCATAACCGCCATCGATAAGAGACATTACTGTGCAGCTGTATTCATCGACCTGGCCAAGGCTTTCGAGTCTGTCAATCACCACATTCTTATTGGCAGACTCAACAGCCTTGGTTTCTCAAATGATTGCCTCGCCTGGTTCACCAACTACTTCTCTGATAAAGCTCAGTGTGTCAAATCAAAGGGCCTGTTGTCCGGACCTCTGGCAGTCTCTATGGGGGTGCCACAGGGTTCAATTCTCGGGCCGACTCTCTTTTCTGTATACATCAATGATGTCGCTCTTGCTGCTGGTGATTCTCTAATCCACCTCTACGCAGACGACACCATTCTGTAAACTTCTGGCCCTTCTTTGGACACTGTGTTAACTAACCTCCAGACGAGCTTCAATGCCATACTCTCCTTCCGTGGCCTCCAACTGCTCTTAAACGCAAATAAAACTAAATGCATGCTATTCAACCGTTCATTGCCCGCACATCCAGCATCACTACTCTGGACGGCTCTGACTTAGAATACGTGGATAACTACAAATACCTAGGCTAGACTGTAAACTTTCCTTCCAGACTCACATTAAGCATCTCCAATCAAAAATTAAATCTAGAATCGGCTTCCTATTTCACAACAAAGCTTCCTTCACTCATGCTGCCAAACATACCCTTGTAAAACTGACTATGCTACCGATCCTTGACTTCGGCGATGTCATCTATAAAATAGCCTCCAACACTCTACTCAGCAAACTGGATGCAGTCTATCACAGTGCCATCCGTTTTGTCACCAAAGCCCCATATAATACCCACCACTGCGACCTGTACGCTCTTGTTGGCTGGCCCTCGCTTTATACTCGTCGCCAAACCCACTGGCTACAGGTTATCTACAAGTCTCTGCTAGGTAAAGCCCCACCCTATCTCAGCTTGCTGGTCACCATAGCAGCACCCACTCGTAGCACACGCTCCAGCAGGTATATCTCACTGGTCACCCCTAAAGCCAATTCCTCCTTTGGTCGCCTTTCCTTCCAGTTCTCTGCTGCCACTGACTGGAACAAACTGAAAAAAAATCACTGAAGCTGGATATTCCCATCTCCCTCACTAGCTTTAAGAACCAGCTGTCAGAGAAGCTCACAGATCACTGCACCTGTTCACAGCCCATCCATCTACCTCATCCCCATACTGCATTTATTTATTTTGCTCCTTTTGCACCACAGTATCTCTACTTGCACATCCATCTTTTGCACATCTACCATTCCAGTGTTTAATTGCCATATTGTAATTACTTCGCCACCATGGCCTATTTATTGCCTTAACTCCCTTATTTGACCTAATTTGCACTCACTGTATATAGACTTTTTTTTCTTTTTTTTCTACTGTATGACTATGTTTTGTTCATTTCATGTGCAACTCTGTTGTTGTATGTGTCGAACTGCTATGCTTTATCTTGGCCAGGTCGCAGTTGCAAATGAGAACTTGTTTTCAACTAGCTTACCTGGTTAAATAAAGGTGAAATAAAAAAATAAAAAAATCCTACCCTGTTAAGACTGTAAACTGTAAACTCTCCTTCCAGACTCACATTAAGCATCTCCAATCCAAAATTAAATCTAGAATCGGCTTCCTATTTCACAACAAAGCATCCTTCACTCATGCTGCCAAACATACCCTCGTAAAACTGACTATCCTACCGATCCTTGACTTTGGCGATGTCATTTACAAAATAGCCTCCAGCACTCTTCTCAGCAAATTGGATGCAGTCTATCACAGTGCCATCCGTTTTGTCACCAAAGCCCCATATACTACCCACCACTGCGAATGTATGCTCTCGTTGGCTGGCCCTCGCTTCATATTCATCGCCAAACAGACTGAACAGTATAAATGGAAAGAAAACATATTGAAATCCCTTATAATTTATGTGTTGCCACCTTAGGGTCATCAACTACCCCGAAGGCATATTTAGAACGTATTTTATTCAAAAACATTTTTTTAAAAACATAAAAAAACATAAAACTTGATTATATTTGTGACGCTTGACACGCTTAAAGTCCCGCCTTTCCCATCTCATTGGTTTTTACCAATGTGGGTGATTGAAAGATGAACTGACGTCCACACTCCAGTCCAGTTGGTAGCGGTAATGTACCTTAAAGTTGGTTGCCAACCTCCATATAAAAGTCCAAAGAAGAAGAAGCCTGAGGGAGGAGAGATTACTAGAAACAAACTCGGTTTAACCTTTTATCTGTGGATTCATTGTCGGAATCGCATGCATGTTGATTTTGTACATCCACACCAGACGTGATCAGGATGCACAGGTTGAAATCCGTTTTGTTACCAAAGCCCCATATGCTACCCACCATTGCAACCTGTATGCTCTCATTGGCTGGCCCTCGCTACATATTCGTCGCCAAACCCACTGGATCCAGGTCATCTACAAGTCTTTGCTAGGTAAAGCCCCGCCTTATCTCAGATCATAGCAACACCTACCCGTAGCATGCGCTCCAGCATGTATATTTCACTGGTCATCCTCAAAGCCAACACTTCCTTTGGCCGCCTTTCCTTCCAGTTCTCTGCTGCCAATGATTTGAAAGAATTGCAAAAATCACTGAAGCTGGAGTCTTGTATCTCCATCTCTAACTTTAAGCATCAGCTGTCAGAGTAGGGCAC
This sequence comes from Oncorhynchus clarkii lewisi, assembly GCF_045791955.1. Lineage (NCBI taxonomy): Eukaryota > Metazoa > Chordata > Actinopteri > Salmoniformes > Salmonidae > Oncorhynchus > Oncorhynchus clarkii. The sequence goes on along the minus strand of NC_092176.1, from coordinate 464,375 downwards.
TGTACCTGTACTAGAGGTCGACTGACTATGATTTTTCAACGCCGATACCGATTATTGGAGGACCAAAAAAGCTGATACCGATTAAATCGGCCATTTTTTTTATTTGTAATAATGACAATTACAACAATACTGAATGAACACTTATTTTAACTTAATATAATACATCAATAAAATCAACTTAGCCTCAAGTAAATAATGAAACGTTCAATTTGGTTTAAATAATGCAAAAACAAAGTGTTGGAGAAGAAAGTAAAAGTGCAATATGTGTTATGTAAGAAAGCTAACGTTTCAGTTCCTTGCTCAGAACATGAGAACATATGAAAGCTGGTGGTTCCTTTTAACATGAGTCTTCAATATTCCCAGGTAAAAAGTTTTAGGTTGTAGTTATTATAGGAATTATAGGACTATTTCCCTCTATACCATCTGTATTTCATTAACCTTTGACTATTGGATGTTCTTATAGGCACTTTAGTATTGCCAGTGTAACAGTATAGCTTCCGTCCTTCTCCTCGTATTCAACGACAATTAGCGCGCGCAAACTAGCTAGCCATTTCACTTCGGTTACACGAGCCTCATCTCGGGAGTTGATAGGCTTGAAGTCATAAACAGCGCAATGCTTGACGCACAACGAAGAGCTGCTGTCAAAACGCACAAAAGTGCTGTTTGAATGCATGTTTACGTGCCTGCTTCTGCCTAACACCGTTCAGTCAGATACTTAGATACTTGTATGCTCAGTGAGATTCTAGCAGGACACGCTAGATATCAAGTAATATCATCAACCATGTGTAGTTAACTAGTGATTATGATTGATTGTTTTTTATGTTTAAATGCTAGCTAGCAACTTACCTTGGCTTACTGCATTCGCGTAACAGGCAGTCTCCTTGTGGAGTGCAACGAGAGAGAGGCAGGTCGTTATTGCATTGGACTATTTAACTGTAAGGTTGCAAGATTGTATCCCCCGAGCCGACAAGGTGAAACCCATCGTTCCTAGGCCGTCATTGAAAATAAGAATGTGCAACTGACTTGCCTAGTTAAATAAACTTTTTTTTTAAATCTTTTTTTATACATTGGCAAATCGGTGCCCAAAAATACAGATTTCCGATTGTTATGAAAACTTGAAATCGGCGAATCCGATTAATCCGTCGACCTCTAACCTGTACACAGCCAATCTGTAAATAGCACACTCAACTACCTCATCCCCATATTGATATTTATCTTCTTGCTCCTTTGCACCCCAGTATCTGTACTTGCACATCATCATCTGCACATCTATCACTCCAGTGTTAATGCTAAATTGTAATTATTTCACCTCCATTGCCTATTTATTGCCTTACCTCCCTAATCTTCTACATTTGCACACACTGTACATAGATGTTTCTATTGTGTTATTGACTGTACGTTTGTTTATGTGTAACTCTGTTGTTGTTTCTGTCACACTGCTTTCCTTTATCTTGGCCAGGTCGCAGTTGCAAATGAGAACTTGCTCTCAAATGGCCTGCCTGGTTAAATAAAGGTGAAATAAAATAAAATAAAAATAGACGATAGTCATTCAAAAACCATGTTAACTATTATTGCAGGCATATTATTATTGTTATTGTGGACACCCCTTGAAATTAGCGGATTCGGCTATTTCAGCAAATTCCGTTGCTGACATGTGTATAATTTGAGCACACCGCCATGCAATCTCCATAGACAAACATTGGCAGTAGAATAGCCTTACTGAAGAGCTCAGTGACTTTCAACACGGCACTATCATAGGAAGACTACCTTTCCAACAAGTCAATTCGTCAAATTTCTGCCATGCTAGAGTTGCCCAGGTCAACTGTAAAAGCTGTTATTGTGAAGTGGAAATGTCTAGGAGCAACAACGGCTCAGCCGTGAAGTGATAGGCATCACAAGCTCACAGAACTGGACCACCGAGTGCTGAAGTGCGTAAAAATAATCTGTCCTTAGTTGCAACACTCACTACCGAGTTCCAAACTGCACCTGGAAGGAATGTCAGCACAATAATTGTTCGTCGGGAGCTTCATGAAATAGGCTTACATGGCCGAGAAGCTGTGCACAAGCCTAAGATCACCATGTGCAATATGTGCAATGCCAAGCGTCGGTGGACTTGACTGGCCTGCACAGAGACCTGCACAGAGACCTGATCTCAACCCCATTGAACATCTTTGAGATAATTGGAATGCCAACTGTGAGCCAGGCCTAATTGGCCAACATCAGTGCCCGACCTCACTAATGCTCTTGTGGCTGAATGGAAGCAAGTCCTCGCAGCAATGTTCCAATATCTAGTGGAAAGCCTTCCCAGAAGAGTGAAGGTTGTTATAGCAGCAAAGGAGGGATTAACTCCATATTAATGCCCTGCCAAAATGACTATCGCCCTGTAGCACTCACGTCGGTAGCCATGAAGTGCTTTGAAAGGCTGATCATGACTCACATCAACACCATCATCCCGGAAACCATAGACCCACTCCAATTCGCATACCGTCCCAACAGATCCACAGATGACGCAATCTCAATTGCACTCCACGCTGCCTTTTCCCACATGGACAAAAGGAATATCTATGTGAGAATGCTGTTCAATGACTACAGCTCAACACCATATTGGCCACAAAGCTCATCACTAAGCTAAGGACACTGGGACCAAACACCTCATTCTGCAACTGAATCATGGACTTCCTGACGGGCCACTCTCAGATGGTAAGGGTAGGCAACAACATCTGCCACGCTGATTCTCAACACTGGAACCCCTCAGGGGTGCGTGCTTAGTCCCCTCCTGTACGCCCTGTTAACCCATGACTGTGTGGCCAAGCACGACTCCAACACCATCATTAAGTTTGCTGACAACACAACAGTGGTAGGCCTGATCACCGACAAGACAGCCTATAGGAAGGAGGTCAAAGACCTGGCAGCGTAGTGCCAGGACAACAACCTCTCCCTCAATGTTAGCAAGACAAATGGGGCCATCATGGACTACAGGAAAAGGAGGGCAGAACAGGGCCCCATTAACATCAACGGGTCTGTAGTGAAGCGGGTCAAGAGTTTCAAGTTCCTTGGTGTCCACATCACCAACAAACTATCATGGTCCAAACACACCAGGATAGTCGTGAACTGGGCACAAAACACCTTTTCCCCCTGAGGAGAATGAAAAGATTTGTCATGGGTTACCAGATCCTCAAAAGTTCTACAGCTGCACCCTCAAGAGCTTCCTGATCGGTTCCATCACCCCTTGGTATTACAACTGCTCGGCATCTAACCGTAAGGTAGTGCGTAGAGCCCAGTACATCACTGGAGCCAAGCTTCCTGCCATCCAGGACCGATATACCAAGTGGTGTCAGAGTTAGGCCCAAAAAATGGTCAGACGGCAAGCGGTACCGGAGCGCCATGTCTAGGTCCAAAAGTCTCCTTATCAGCTTCTACCCCCAAGCCATAAGACTGCTGATCAATTAATAAAATGGCCACCTGGACTAATTACATTGACTGACACCCCCCCTTGTTTTTACACTGCTGCTACTCGCAGTTTATTATCTATGCATAGTAACTTTACCCCTACCTGTATGTGCAAATTACCTTGACTAACCTGTACATTGACCAGGTACAGGTACCCCATGTATATAGCCTCGTTATTGTTATTTTATTGTGTAACTTACTTTTTACTTTAGCTTATTTAGTCAATATTTTCTTAACTCTATTTCTTGAACTGCAATGTTGGTGTAGGGCTTGTAAGTAAGCATTTCACTGTAAGGTCTACACCTGTTGTATTAGGCGCATGTGACAAATACCATTTGATTTGATGATTTTGGAATGAGATGTTCAACGAGCAGGTTGATACATACACTACAAGACCAAAAGTAACTTTCAAAATACAGAAATCATACCCTTATGATCAAATCAAATGTATTCATATTACCCTTCTTACATCAGCTGATATCTCAAAGTGCTGTACAGAAACCCAGCCTAAAACCCCAAACAGCAAGCAACGCAGGCTAGGAAAAACTCCCTAGAAAGGCTATGAGGGGTGGCCAGTCCTCTTCTGGCTGTGCCGGGTGGAGATTATAACAGAACATGGCCAAGATGTTCAAATGTTCATAAATGACCAGCATGGTCAAATAATAATAATCACAGTAGTTGTCGAGGGTGCAACAGGTCAGAACCTCAGGAGTAAATGTCAGTTGGCTTTTCATAGCTGATCATTGAGAGTATCTCTACCGCTCCTGCTGTCTCTAGGGAGTAGAAAACAGCAGGTCTGGGACAAATAGCACGTCCGGTGAACAGGTCAGGGTTCCATAGCCGCAGGCAGAACAGTTGAAACTGGAGCAGCAGCACGGCCAGGTGGACTGGGGACAGCAAAAGACATGACGCATTTTGCAGCATCATACAGGGATGATCTCTGTATTTTTAAGTTACATATCTTCAAAACTAGATTGCAGATTTGATCCAAATATTTTTGGATATTTGGGACTATGTCAACTATGGACTAATAAAATAAATACCAAAATATACTTTTGGGTGTACTTTTGGGTGGAGTGTTCCTTTAAGTTGAAAACCAAACCAGGAAAGTTTCATGTGAGATGAAAGAAAAAGTTAACTTTCCAAAACATGTCAGATGTGTAATTTGAAAAGAGTATGTTATGCATGAAACATTTTTTCTAAACAACAATATCATACCATGAGGAACGAAATGTGTCTGCAATAGAAATAAACAACTGACATTAGTCTTTGAAGTACAATCTGACTCTTATCAAGTGACATTCCAATGGATTATGTAGTGACAGGAGGAATTGATAAATTACATATCCGGATATTATTTGACGATAAATCGTATCATATCATTTTTGACAATATCCTATTATTTTTGCGCTAGCTACCTGCACCAAAACTTCTGTATTTTTCCTTAATAGCTGGTTCTAAATGTTCTTTTTAAATATGGAGCCAATTTGTTTTCAACACTTATTTCCATGTCTGATAAACTCGTTCTCTCATGCCTCTATTGTCCTTCTGCAGCAATATGTTTGGAACCTCGAATCGCAATACATATAGCTATAATCGTGAGAATCGCAATACATATCTTATCGGCACCTAAATATCTTGAGGTCCCTGGCAACTCCCAGCCCTAGCCTTATGACAACATTAGCAGCACATCCAACATGCAAACAATTGTTCTGTATTCAAATGTATCAACATTACAGTACCTTGATGAATTTGTCTGCGTTGTTATCCTCCGACATGATGTTCCACTGTGATAGAATAACTTTAAATGATTTCTTTCAGTTTACAATCAGAACAAAGGGGGTGTCCTTTAACAGTAATGCTAATGTTAAATAGCTAATGTTTCCCCTGCCGGGAACAAGCTACTGGTGACAGGCCAACGCCATGGATGACGCTTGATGTTCGGTCAAAAAAAGCCAGTTGAATGCGTTTACTTTGGTAACCCGACTTGAAGACACCCAGCCGGAGAGAGATGCCTCATGCCAGTTCGTCTCACAAACTACAGTGCCTCCAACCTCTTCCGATCGTCCTGACTTGGCTGTATCGACCATGTAGAGCGACAAAGTCCCAACTGGTTGTATGTAAAGTCGTAAGGTGGACGAGCTCTAATAGGCGAGCTCACCACTTTTGGTGGGGTGCTGAATGGGGGACAAAGAGTTGGTTATTTTTAGCCAGCATCGAGTGCTATGCTTGAGCACTTAGCTACTGTACTTGCCTAGCTACAGCAGTAGCAAGATAGCCACAGGACACGCACCGGTCTAATGAGCTGCTAACGTTAATTAGCGTGACCCTTCGTCTCGGGGTTCGTTACTGTTAAATACAAGCAAACTGGCTAGGTGAAATGCGTTGTTGAGACCTCATGTGAACATGAAGCGGGGGGAGGTTCGCCGAGTACCAAAACTCGTCGACGCTAACTTAATTAGCTCGCTAAAAGAGCCTGGCTTGCTAGCAAACCGTCCCAACCATTATTTGCCAGCGAGTGTAAACGTGAATAGTCATCCAGGTTATATATCACTTAGCTAAACGATAATAAAGATGAATCGTATAGTGACTTAAACCCTAGCAAACTAGCTACGGTTCTTGTCAAAGGAAAAATTGTGTCTTAACTAAACAAGAACGGCCTATAACGAAAGCCTGATGAAAATTATACATATTTGAAGACATTACAATTCAAAATATTTGAGGATTGTCATCACGAAACCTTTCAATATCATATTAAAATATATTAGTCGCATATATACCCGGTTCACTTATCACATTTGCGCCGTTTTTATGAAAACAGGCAGGAAAAAGACAGACGTTGGGCCTTGGGGTCCATCCTGTTCAATTCGAGAACAAAGAGGCCGTGCTCTATCTCTGGCGGTGTTTGAAAGGATCAAAACCGTAATGTATCAAGGGTAAATTGTGACTGTACCTGACCTACAAATGATAACGAGTAGTTATTTATGATGCAGTGTTATTTGTTGGTCAGTCAGTTGGCAGTCGCCTGTACTGTCGGCAGTAATGACGTCAAACAAGACCAGATGTTGAGTGTTGGGCACATTCGTTGCCCAGGCGTTTCTGACGCATACCAGATCCTACAACGCCTAGGTATTTTAGGCATAAAGAAGTTTAAGGAAAACATCAACTCCAATAGTTTATTTTGTGATGACCACCCAGAAACAGTGTTGCATCTTTTTTGTCATTGTATTTATGTAAGAAAACTGGCAAGACATCAGTAGATCTTACACTATGTACTTCTTGGATTCTTTACCTACGATAGAAATAAGCTGAAACATTTATGTAATTCATTTAATTATTTTGGCCAAACTTCATATTCACAAATGTAAATGTACAAAAATAAATTGAACTGTATTTTAAGACAATTAAATACTCTACTAACAAAAAAAAGCTGTTGAAATAATAAGTGTATGTATGTAACCCCTAGCCCTGTATATTATTAATATATACTTCTGTTCCCACATGTACTTCCTGTATTGATTTATTGTTAATAAAAAAAAAGGTAAGGTTTTTACGCATCAGCTAACCACATCACATTGTAATGAAACAGTCTCGAACCCTCGACCTTCTAGCCCGAAGTCCAGTGCGCTATCGACTGTGCCTCAAAAGCATGCTCAAGTGGCAGAGTCGATATCCGCGCTCATAAACCCAGGGTCAATAAAATATGTTAGAGAATTCTGTCAGTAAATTACCCAGTTGATAATGTGCTATGTAACCTATGGGCGCATTCCTCTGCCCAGGCGTTGCTGATGCATGCAAGATCGTACAACGACTGGATAGGTATTTTACTTAACAGCTTATGTTACAGCAATCTGTCAGTCAATGACGTGGCACTCAACCATTGGTTGATACATACAATGTCTTTATTTTATTTAACCTTTATTTAACTAGGCAAGTCAGTTAAGAACAAATATATTATTTACAATGACAGCCTACCAAATGGCAAAAGGCCTCCTGCGGGGACGGCCGGGCCTGGGATTAAAAAAATAAATGCAATATAAATATAGGACAAAACACACATCACAACAAGAGAGACACAACACTACATAAAGAGGGACCTAAGACATCAACATAAGGCAGCAACACAACATGGCAGCAACACAACATGGTAGCAGCACCAAAACATTGCACAAACAAAGGTTAAGAAGGTAGAGACAACAATACATCATACAAAGCAGCCACAACTAAAGTAAGAGTGTACATGATTGAGTCTTTGACCTAGGGCTGGGCAATATGGCCAAAATATCATATCACATTTTTGACGGTTTTACAGTATTTTATGTTTTTGAATAATAAAAGTTCTAAATTACCCTAGGGTGGCAACAAATACATTATAAGTGATTTCAGTGGGGCTTTATACATTCTGATTGAACAGAATAAAACAATGTAACTTCAACTAAAAGTAATTTGCTGCATTTTCATCCATTTCTGCATTTACTACACTTTTGTTATCATCTCCACATTGTGCCATGTAGAGCTGACTGGTAAATATGGGCAAACAATCTAGGCTTAGTTTATTGGTGAACTGTTTGAATCATGGAAATAGAAAGATTATTATAATTCAATATTTGGAATATAGTGGGCAGCACTTTGAATATATTGTTTGAAAATACAAATTAATAAGCCAGGGAGGAATTATGGGTTCAGTGGTTCAGCCTAATAGTTCGGTTCTAGGCAGTCTTGTATCTATTCCAATTCAAGCCAACCCCATGGTATTTTCTAATAGCTACCTGCTGAGCATGGCATGTTCTTTAAAGAGACTGTCTGATCTGAAATCCCACAGCTGCAGCTTTGGGGAAAATAATTTGTATTGTATCTTTCTTCTGTACCAACATGGACATTCTGGTTATAACTGAATCTTGGTTAAAGGAGTCTATGCCGGACTCTGGTGTGTCTCTGACTGATTATAATGTTTATAGTATGACAAAGTTGGCATAAAGAGCCATTTAAATGTTTCTGTATCCATTACCACCTCTAACTCAGCTGATAACTAAACCAACTCGCTCCAACTTTAAACACCCTAACAAATCTACTCTTTTAGATATTATTCTAACAAATGCTCCTCATAATTGTACAGCCAATGGGATATTTGCTAATGAATTCAGTGACCATTGTCCCGTTTCCTGCATAAGAGGTGTTTAGATACCTAAATCTCACTCATGCAGTGTTACAAAGAGACATTTTTTTATTTTAATGAGCAATATTTTGTGTCTGAGCTGGGGTTGAGTGTCTGGTGGATTGTGCCAACCATCACTGACTCTGATCAGGCCCCTAATTGTTTCCCAATTTAATTTGTTGCAGATAAACATGTTCTGTACAAAAAAATCCTTGGTTTACGCATTAATTGTCTTAAATTAAAGGAAATAAATGTAGCGTGGGTTAAGACTGACTGATTCTACGTCTGATTGGCAGTCTTTCAGACAATGAGAAATAGATTTCTATCTCTGGTTAGAAAAGCAAAATCAACATATTTCTTGAATTGTGTATCTGAGAGTGGTGGTAATCCAGCTAACTTCTGCAAAGTGGTCAAATCTTTTAAACAAAACTGCACCCCCTCGTTGCTGCTTTTAATAACCATTTGGCTTCAGCTGGCCAAAAATATGTGGTGCTTTTAATAACCAAATCCAATATCCAAACAATTGTTCTGTATTCAAATGAATCACCCTTAACTTGATTAATTTGTCTGTGTTGTTATCCTCCGACATGATGTTCTACTATGGTCGAAATTTGTGGTGCTTTTAATTACCATTTTGCTTCAGCTGGCCACAAATGTGTGGTGATTTACGATCAAAACCGCAATATATCATGGGTATATTGTGACTGACTGATCTACAAATAAAAATGATTCGTTATTTATGATGCAAGGTGATTTGTAGATCAATCAGTCGGCAGTCATCTGCAGTCATTTTGATGGTATTGAACACGGCCACTCTTTTAACCTGCAATGTTAATTCTCCTAACCTGCTGCCTAAGTTCTCCTAACCGCCCACAGAAAAGTAATTTCTGTATCGATGTAATTTCTGCATGAAAAGGGTTTTCCTCGTCTACCATAGTGCCCTTCGAATAGCTGCGGGAAGTAGGGGTGATGAGGGTGCTGTAGGAAATGCAATAAAACATTCTTTTTTTTCCCTTCTTCACAAAAGTAGTGCAGAGAAATCCTTGTTGAATGCCTGCTCCAGCGTGCTCAGGACCTCAGACTGGGGCGAAGGTTGACCTTCTAACAGGACAACGACCCTAGCACACAGCCAAGACAACGCAAGAGTGGCTTACGGACAAGTCTGAAATTCCTTGAGTGGCCCAGCCAGAGCCCGGACTTAAACCCGATCTAACATCTCCGGAGAGACCTGAAGAGCTGTGCAGCGACACTTCCCATCCAACCTGACAGCTTGAGAGGATCTGCAGAGAAGAATGGGAGAAACTCTCCAAATGTGACCCATTTCAGGAAACTAGGCATATGTTGCAAGTCATGACTTCACAGGAGAGCCATTTGAACGTAAACAATTTTTTAAAATCAAAATGCGTTTTTTGGCAAAAATGCCTTCTCGAACATGTGAACTTTCATGTGCCTTAATAACAAACTTTTATGCCGTCTGTAAATGCGAATAAAGTTGTTAAATTAGGAGCCTAGTTGGTATAGCATAAGAAAAAGGCTGAGATAATGAGTGGGGTGGACTTGCCGAGAGATGAGTTTCAGATTGGTCTGCGGTGTAGCATATTGTGTCTATAAAATGAGCTGCTTGATATGCATAGATAATCCTTTATACTAAAACAAATTAATAAGATATAACATTAGCCATGGAGAACTGCAAATATGTTGCTATTGCTCTCAATAACATTGCTGTCCTGATTTTATCAGGCGCTATCGACAAAGGTCAGTGGGAAAAAGTTGTGATGGACTACTTTCTGAAGGACGATAGTGCCAAGCTGACTTTCTCTGACTCTGAAAATGAATCAGACGATGAGGAAACCCCTGATTTAGGTAAAAACATATTTGGTGAACTTTAGCTAATGTTAACGTGTTAGCAGTTGATGTTATTATTCAATAACACAGACCCCAGGGCAGATCAGGGGGAGGAAAATAGGTTTATTCAAAGAGAACAAATCATGCAGGGTGGTAGATGGTAGATGTTCATGCTCCCCTGTCCTTGGTGATCATCTCCTCAGTGATTCTCTCCACAGAACAAAGGGATAGGATGTAGTTTTATAACTCAGCCCTAGCCTGTGGTTGACAATTACAATTCCTTGTCTCTGACCCATTGATATTACAGAAAAACAACTATTTCCATTGACTTCTTGTCCTCTTGACTCTGCTCTCGTACTCTGCTTTGTGTATTTATCTTGGAAATATTATTACACTCCCCCTAGACCATTTAAAATATATATATACTTAAAATGTATTTTTAGAAACAATAAAAAACATGAAAAAAATAGACAGTATAAAAAACATTAGCAGTAAGCATAAAATCATTCACATTAAACACCTTGCAATTTCTATAAACAACTTGATGTTACAATAAGAAATAGATTTCCAACAAAGTTAAAGAAAACAAGTATTAACAGGTGTAATGATGATGTCCCTTACGATTCCTACCACATTCTGTATTTGGAAGGAAACTCACACAAAAAAATAATTGTCTACAAGACAATAATATTCAATCACCCTATTGGCAAGGTAATCATTCACCAAGTCCTTTAAAAGTGGCCAGCTCTTACACACTGGTATCTGTCCCACATAGATAACTATTAGAAATTATGTTATGACAGTCTGCCGCTAGTGAGGAATTCTTCTTTCGTTCCACTGATTGATAAGGACTTCTACTGAACACTTCATCTGTGATCTTGTATCATTTCAAGAACAGTCTTTGGATCAAGGGATATTGCTTCAGACAGTAGATTCTCATAACCTGTAATTAATTAAACAAAAAAGTAAAAGTAACATGTCCTGCTTTCAAGAGAAATATATATTTCACATATATTTCCCTAATTACACGTCCCGATATTTAAGGAAAACGTTGGACATTTCACCTAGATCCCTAATATGATGACAGTAGTGTACCACATAGAAGCTTATCAGGTTCTGATCATCTTACTATGCTTCTGCACCCGAGATTGGCCCCTGATTGCTAATCAATCAGTTCTTTCCAACGGATGACTCTTAATAAACCCATCAGAGACCTCCAGCCTACACTTTTCTACTTTAAAAGGGTTCTTAATATCACTAGACAGGGAATTAAAATATTTTTCATGCTCACATCCGAAGGAGCTGTCCCGCCCTTTTCCAGAGTGGTTTTCTCACTTAACAATGGCATTATATTAACTTCAAGTTGTATAATATATATCTCTGTTTCTATATTTATTTAACCCCAATATATATATATATATATATATATATATATATATATATATATATATATATATATATATATATATATATATATTATATATTAGGTTCCGGCCATGGCGCCGGGCTGAACGCAGTGCCTGGACTAGGCACCGGCGCAGAAGAAGGCTCCGGACATGGAGCTTGACTGGACATCGTGCCTGGACTGGCCACCGGCACAGAGTAAGGCTCCTGCCCTGAAGCGGGACTGGACACCGTCCCTGTACTGGGCATCGGCGCAGAGGAAGGCTCCGGCCTTGGAGCGGGACTGGACGCCGTGTCTAGACTGGGCATTGGTGCAGAGGAAGGCCATGGAGCAGGACTGGACACCTTGCCTGGAAGCTCCGGACCATTGACCGTCGCAGGAGGTTCCGGACCGTTGACTGTCGCTGGAGGTTCCGGGCTGTGGACCGTCACGGGAGGTTCCGGACTGTGGACCGTCGCGGGAGGTTCCGGACTGTGGACCGTCGCGGGAGGTTCCGGACTGGGAACCGTCGCGGGAGGTTCCGGACTGGGAACCGTCGCGGGAAGCTCCGGACTGGGAACCGTCGCCGGAAGGTCCGGACTGGGAACCGTCGCCGGAAGGTCCGGACTGGGAACCGTCGCCGGAAGGTCCGGACTGGGAACCGTTGCCGGAAGCTCTGGACTGTGAATAGGCACTGGAGGCCTAGTGCGTGAAGCCGGTACAAGTGGCACTGGTGACATGCACCTCAGGGCGAGTGCGGGGAGGAGGCATAGGACGTACCGGACTGGGGAGGTGCACTGGAGATCTGATGTGTTGAGCTGGTACAAGTGGCACCGGACTGGTGACATGCACCTCATGGCGAGTGTGAGGAACCGGCACAGGACGTACCGGCCCGGGGAGGCGCACTGGAGATCTGGTGCGTGGAGCCGTCACAGATGGCACCGGACTGATGACCCGCTCTTCCACTATCCGCTGCTCCGTCTGTGGCCGCGGTCCCCGGCATCGTCGCTGTCCTTCCACCTTCCTTGGTGTCTCCTTCCAAGGAAGGGTCTCACAACCTCCCATCTTCCCAGGTCCAAAACTCCTTTACCTCCGTCACATGCTGCTTGGTCCTTTGTTGGTGGAATATTCTGTCCCGATCGTCGTAATGAGCAGACCAAGGTGCAGCATGAGTATAGTTCCACATATTTTTTACCTGTCTGGGATATTCGGGACGGTAGCATCCCACCCCGCCAACAGCCAGTGAAAGTGCAGGGCGCCAAATTCAAAACAACAAAAATCTCATAATTAAAATTCCTCAAGCATACAAGTGTTTTACACAATTTTAAAGATAAAATTCTCGTTAATCCAGCCACAGTATCTGATTTCAAAAAGGCTTTACAGCGAAAGCACCACAAATGATTATGTTAGGTCACCACCAAGTCACAGAAAAACACAGCCATTTTTCCAGCCAAAGAGTGGAGTCACAAAAAGCAGAAATATAGATAAATGAATCACTAACCTTTGATGATCTTCATCAGATGACACTCATAGGACTTCATGTTACACAATACATGTATGTTTTGTTCGATAAAGTGCATATTTATATATTTATATATGTTCAGTAGTTCCAAAACATGCAGTGATTTTGCAGAGAGCCACATCAATTCACAGAAATACTCATAATAAACATTGATAAAAGATACAACTATTATACATGGAAATTTAGATAAACTTCTCCTTAATGCAACGGCTGTGTCAGATTTCAAAAAACTTTACGGAAAAAGCAAACCATGCAATAATCTGAGTACGGCGCTCAGAGTCCAAACCAGCCAAAAAGATATCCGCCATATTGTGTAGTCAACATTAGTCAGAAATAGCATTATAAATATTCACTTACCTTTGATGATCTTCATCAGAATGCACTCCCAGGAATCCCAGTTCCACAATAAATGTTTGATTTGTTCGATAATGTCCATCATTTATGTCCAAATAGCTACTTTTGTTAGCACGTTTTGTAAACGAATCCAAAGCCACAAAGCGAGTTCACTAGGAGCAGATGAAATGTCAAAAAGTTCCGCTACAGTCCGTAGAAACATGTCAAACGATGTATAGAATCAATCTTTAGGATGTTTTTAACATAAATCTTCAATAATGTTCCAACCGGAGAATTCCGTTTTCTTCAGAAATGCAATGGAAAGGCAGCTACCTCTCACATGACCGCACGTCACGAGCCTGTGGCACTCTGCCAGACCACTGACTCAAAGAGCCCTTATGAGCCCCTCCTTTACAGTAGAAGCCTCAAACAAGTTTCTAAAGACTGTTGACATCTAGTGGAAGCCTTAGGAAGTGCAACATGACCAATATCCCACTGTATCTTCAAAGGGGCGGAGTTGAATATCGACCAACCTCAGATTTCCCACTTCCTGGTTGGATTTCTTTCTCAGGTTTTCACCTGCCATATGAGTTCTGTTATACTCACAGACATAATTCAAACAGTTTTAGAAACGTCAGAGTGTTTTCTATCCAAATATACTAATTATATGCATATTCTAGCTTTTATGGCTGAGTAGCAGGAGGTTTACTCTGGGCACCTTATTCCTCTAAGCTTCTCAATACTGCCCCCTAGTCACCAAGAAGTTTTAATCTCCATGAAACAAACAAACAATAAACCAATAACGAAACGTGAAGTCATGAAGTGCGCACAGGCAACTAAACACAAACAATGTCCCACAAACACAGGTGGGAAAAATGTCTACTTAAATATGATCCCCAATTAGAGACAGCGATTTTCCAGCTGCCTCTAATTGGGAACCATACAAAACACCAACATAGAAAATATAAACTAGAACACCCCCTAGTCACGCCCTAACCTACTACACCATAGAAACAAGAGCTCTCTATGGTCAGGGCGTAACAGAATTAACCTAAGATAACTCAATAAATCTTTCACTTAGTCACGTTACAACGAACTAAGATGTTTGGTGCAGTATTTTTCAATGAAAAAATGTACATGAAAACGAGTCTTCTCTCGTTGAATGACAAAGACTTTATTGACAAATCCCTACTGTTGACCAATCACCGACGAAGGAGCGTAGACTTCGGCTCCGATCTTAGGTTGCCCTCCAGAAAATAAATTGTGTCCCCGAACAGTAGTAATTGTGTCCCCGAACAAGTCCAAAACTCACAAAAATGTCCTCATAATATATGCACAAACTTTATTGAAACTTTCAGCTGGGAAGCATGCCTTAAGTGTGTTTACAGTAGAGTACATCTTGTCATTATTTTGTTTGTCTTAAATTAAATAAGCCAGTTAACTTATTTATTTAATGTCATACAACATTATTTAAGAAACAATCACTTGATTGGGGCATCCAGAACTCGCTATATAGTTCCTTCAGAAAGTATTCAGATCCCTTGACTTTTTCCACATTTTGTTAGGTTACAGCCTTTTTCTAAAATTGACTATGTTGTTTTTTTCCCTCATCAACCTACACACAATACCCCATAACGTTTAAAGAAAAAACAGGTTTTTAGAAATGTTTGCTAATAAAAAATGTAATAAAAACGGAAATATTACATTTACATAAGTACTCAGACCCATTGCTCAGTACTTTGTTGAAGCATCTTTGGCAGCAATTACAGCCTTGAGTCTTCTTGGGTATGACGCTACAAGCTTGGCACACCGGTATTAGGGGAGTTTCTCTCCTTCTTCTCTGCAGATCCTCTCAAGTGCTGTCAGGTTGGAAGGTGAGCGTTGCTGCACAGCTATTTTCAGGTCTCTCCAGAGATGTTCGATTGGGTTCATGTCCGGGCTCTGGCTGGGCCACTCAAGAACATTCAGAGACTTGTCCCGAAGCCACTCCTGCTTTGTCTTGGCTGTGTTCTTAGGGTCGTTGTCCTGTTGGAAGGTGAACCTTCGACCCAGTCTGAGGTCCTGAGCGCTCTGTAGCAGGTTTTTATTAAGGATCTTTCTGTACTTCGCTCAGTTCATGTTTGCCTCGATCCTGACTAGTCTCCCAAACTTCTTCCATTTAAGAATGTTGGAGGCTGTGGGACCTTATATAGACAGGTGTGCCTTTCCAAATAATGTCCAATCAATTGAATTTACCACAGGTGGACTCCAATCAAGTTGTAGAAACATCTCAGGGATGATCAATGGAAACAGGATGCACCTGAGCTCGAGTCTCATAGCAAAGGGTCTGAATACTTATGTAAATAAGTTTTTATTTTTTATTCATTTTCAAACATTTCTGAAAATCTGTTTTTGCTTTGTTATTATGGGGTATTGTGTGTAGATTGCTGAGGATTTGTATTTATATAATCAATTTTAGAGTAACGTACCAAAATGTGGAAAATGTCAAGGGGTCTGAATACTTTCCAAAGGCACTGTATATTAGTTAACACTCACCTCAGTCACTGTGAAGACAGCTGCTTGTCTCTGCTCCTCTGATTTGTTTGCGTGTCTTGAAAGTCCTGTAAATGACAATGTGTAAAAAAACTCATAATAAACATTATAAATATATTTATGAACATCATCAACTTTGCACAGCACTATAACAACTGTGTCAGTCCTATCAAAAGATGAGTACTCACATTTTGTGGCACAGTAAAGCCGATGTTTCATAATTCATTTACTGCATCCAAGGTCTGCCAAGGTTCTGGAAATTCGTCTAAAGAATAAATACATTTGTCAGATTAGGATTGGGAGCATGTCTGTCCCAGAGAAAGCCACAATTGGCGATCTGTGTTCTGGGCAAACTGGGAGACAGAAACTAGCTAAGATTATCTACTAGATAGCTAAATCCTCAAGCCAGCTCGCCAGAAAATTAATTTGACTTAAACTAACGTTACATCTAAATTACAATATAATGGCTTGGGTGGTTGGGGTCTTTGCCGATTTCCTGGGCCTTCTTTTCACACCGCCTGATATAAAGGTCCTGGTTGGCAGGGAGCTCGGCCCCAGTGATGTACTGGGCTTTCTGCACAACCCTCTGTAGCGCCATGCGATCGAGGGCAGTGCTGTTGCCATACCAAGCAGTGATGCAGCCAGTCAATATGCTCTCAATGGTACAGCTATAGAACCTTTTCAGGGTTTGAGGGCCCATGGCAAACTTTTTCAATCTCCTGATGGGGAAGAGGCATTGTCGCGCCTTCTTCACAACTGTGCGTGTGTGTTAGGACTATTTTAAGTCTTGATTTGGACACCAAGGAACTTGAAGCTGTCTACTTGCTCCACTGCCACCCCATCGATGTGGATGGGGGCGTGCTCACCCTCCTGTAGTCCATGATCAGCTCCTTGGTCTTGCTGACGTTGAGGGAGAGGTTGTTGCTCCAACATCACACTGCCAGGTCACTGACCTCCTCCATGTAGGCTGACTCATTGTCGCCCGTGGTCAGACCTACCACCATGGTGTAGTCAGCAAACTTGATAATGGTCTTGGTCGTGCATGGCCACACAGTCGTGGGTGAACAGGGAGTACAGGAGGAGACTAAGCACACACCCCTAAGGGGCCCCTGTGTTAAGGGTCAGCTTGGTGGTGGTGATGTTGCCCACCCTAGACCCCCAAAATGGGTCTAGGGTGGCTGGGAAGGTGGAGATAATGTGTGTCATAACCAGCATCTCAAAGCACTTCATGATTACAGAAGTTAGTGCTACAGGATGGGAGTCATTGTAGCATGAAGCCTTAGAGTTCTTATAAACAGGAATGATTGTGGTCATCTTAAAACATGTGGGGATTACAGACTGGGACGAGGAGAGGTGAAAATTACAGTGAATATGTTGTTCTGCGCATGCTCCGACTTCATTAAAGACCCTTCTCACATCGGTCTCGGAGATCGAGATCACCCAAGTCCTCTGGGTCGGTGACAGCCCTCACGCCCGGCTCAATGTTGTTGTAGCCAAAGTGTGCATAAAATCCATTGAGTTCGTCTTGTAGAGAGGCATTGTTGGGCAGATCACAGTTGGGCCCTAATCTATGGATTTCACATCACTGGGTAGAGGTGCAGCCATTGGTGGGCCTGGGAGGGTATAGGCCCACCCACTTGGGAGTCAGGCCCAGCCAATCAGAATTAGTTTTTCCACACAAAATGGCATTATTACAGACATAAATACTCCTCTACACCCCGCCCTAACTGTAGTGTGTAGGATTGACTACCATAAGGGAAAGAGGGATAACTAGTCAGTTGTACAACTGAATTCATTCAACTGAAATGTGTCTTCCACATTTAACCCAACCTCTCGGGGGTTTGATCCAGCAATCTTTTGGTTACTGGCCCAACACTCTGACCCTGCCAGGCTACTTTCCGCCCCTTCTATTGACAACAGTTTAAAAAATTCCAATAAAACTCCATCTACAGACCAAAATCCATGCAATGGAACTTCTATTTTTGTGCTATACCAAATAAAATGTGGGTATGGGTGGTTCACATCATGCTATTACCTAACCTGTTACCATTTGAATATTCTACCCTTAACTTGAAAAAGTTCAATCTTACACCTAACATTTTGACACATCTCCTGTTCATGTGGACTTTTTTTATCCTGTCTCATGTCCAACCCCAGGCTCCCAAGCAGGGCAAGAGGGCCTCTGTTCCACCCCCCAAAATGAGAAAAGTCAGACTCCTCAACGGACATAGATAACCTAACCCCCTTGCATCCAAAATAAGGCTCATTTAGGTTTTATTACAGCTACAAAAATTACCCCTCTTGTGTTCAATGAACAGTGATTGTCAGAATGTATTATTCACATGATATCCAGAAGTCAAAGGTGACAAAGAACACAGCTGAAGAGTTCCTAAAACAGTACCGGTCATCAGACAGCATAAAGCTCACGAACAAGTGGATGAATGGGAGCAGGAGATCTTCAAATTTACACAGGATAACTTTGAACTGAAACAGCAGAATGACACATGGAAGGAGATTGTTCTTCAATGTAATACTGAGCAATAGTCTTGACTCTTATTGGCTGATATAACGAACCAAGGCGAGACACAGATGCAGATACAGGAGGCAGATGGTTTGAGCTCTGATATTTATTATAATCCAAGGAGTGGGCAAAGGCAGGTTGGGGACAGGCAAGAGTTCATAAATCCTCTTAAGGATCGGCCCCTTTTCCCCCCAATTTGCATCTAAAATGACATACTCAAATCTAACTGCCTGTAGCTCAGGCCCTGAAGCAAGGATATGCATATTCTTGGTACCATTTATAAGGAAACTCTGAAGTTCGTGGAAATGTGAAAGGAATGTAGGAGAACATAACCCAATATATCTGGTAAAAGATAATACAAAGGAAAATAAATGTTATTTTGTATATATTTTTTTACCATCATCTTTGAAATGCAAGAGAAAGGCAAAAATGTATTATTCCAGCTTTGATTTTGGCACTTGATGGCAGCAGCGAATGTGCAAAGTTTTAGACTGATCCAATGAACCATTGCATTTCTGTTCAAAATGTTGTATC
This sequence comes from Oncorhynchus clarkii lewisi, assembly GCF_045791955.1. Taxonomy (NCBI): domain Eukaryota; kingdom Metazoa; phylum Chordata; class Actinopteri; order Salmoniformes; family Salmonidae; genus Oncorhynchus; species Oncorhynchus clarkii. Next base: position 445,099 of record NC_092176.1, on the reverse strand, counting down.
TAGATTTCCCAAATGTGCCTAATTTGTTTATTAATAACTTTATGTTCAAAATTGTGCACTCTCCTCAAACAATAGCATGATATTATTTCACTGTAAAGCTACTGTAAATTGGACAGTGCAGTTAGATGAACAAGAATACGCTTTCTGCCAATAGCACATATGTCCTGGGAAATTATTTTGTTACTTACAACCTCATGCTAGTCGCATTGGGCTACATTAGCTCAACCGTCCTGTGGAAGGGACACCGATCCCAAAGAAGTCATAAGTCAGAGTCCAAAACGGTACAGGACAGCAGGCAGGCTTGTGGTCAAGCAGAATGGTCAGGCAGGCGGGCTCAGTCAGAACAGGCAAGGGTCAGAACCAGGAGGACGAGAAAAACAGAGACTAGGCGCAAAAACCGCTGGTTGACTTGCCAAACAAGATGAACTGGCACAGACAGACAGAAAACACAGCTATAAATACACAGGGGATAATGGGGAAGATGGGCAATGTCCACATACTTTTGGTCATGTAGTGTACCTAATTATCATTTTGGGGGGGTAACTAAAACTATTTCGCTCATATTATAAATCTGGAAACACTGGGCAGTTACTTTAAACATGGCATCCATATAGTAGGCCTATTTCTCAATCTAATTGTGTTTTTGAAGGCACTATTCTACATCTGTGGAAATATTTCAGGTAAATATTTTACCAAGGGCTATCATCCTTGTTTGGTATAGATTTGTTTTTGGAGATAAACTGTGTAGACACTGTATGAGCGACTGTTTGGCAACATTATCAGGGAATCATCAACTGTTAATAAAGATGTTATACTTAACAGGTTGCCTGACTCTTCATCAACTTTTCGTTTAATTTTTTATTTGATTCTTAGAATATGTCATGCAGTATTGAAATATGGATAAATTAACAGTCTTGTAAACTTTTTATCAAAATGTTTTCTAACCATATATCATACACAAAATTGTTTTTAATACAAATCTGTGTATCATTTTGTATATAACGCTAGGTTCTAAATATCAGAGTAAGAATTCGACAGACACTATGGAATCTTAACCCAAGTTTATTCACCCCAAAGGATCAAACAGCTGAACAGAAAAAACACATATTTCCACCAGTGGTGTATATACCCCAATTTGGGTAGAGTCTCCTCCTCTCTAAACATGACATCTTTATTAGTAGGCAGGAAGTGAAGTGATACGGGCAATAAACTGTTCCTTCTCCGTTAATGTGACCTGACCTGATCTCAACCCCCTTCATCACTAATCTACAGCTCTCCACCCTTATCAGTGCCTGCCAACATGATCGTCTTCCCTGCACTCAGCACATTCCAAGCTTAATTGCAAACACCATATACATTCCTCATACAGATAACCATTAACTTCTGGTGTATACCCTAGACTTGTCACGTTCTGACCTTTATTTCCTTTGTTTTGTCATTATTTAGTATGGTCAGGGCGTGAGTTGGGGTGGGCAGTCTATGTTTGTTTTTCTATGATTTGGGGATTTCTATGTTTCAGCCTAGTATGGTTCTCAATCAGAGGCAGGTGTCATTAGTTGTCTCTGATTGAGAATCATACTTAGGTAGCCTGGGTTTCACTGTTTGTTTGTGGGTGATTGTCTATGTTAGTTGCTTGTGTCAGCACAGTTCTCATTATAGCTTCACGGTCATTATTCGTTTATTGTTTTGTATAGTTTGTATTCAGTGCTTTCTTTTATAAAAAAATATCATCATGAACACATAGCACGCTGCATTTTGGTCCGCTTCATACGACGATCGTGACAAGACTATAGCACTCTTCATTTCACTAGCATAACTAATGACTAATAATAGTCAAGTTTATAATTGATACTATTTTTACTAAGTCCTACAATGTAGAATTATAGTGAAGACATCAAAAATATGAAATACACACATATGGCATCATGTAGTAACCAAAAAAGTGTTAAACAAATCAAAATACAGTATATTTTATATTTGAGATTCTTCAAATAGCCACCCTTTGCCTTGATGACAGCTTTGCACACTCTTGGCATTTTCTCAACCAGTTTCACCTGGAATGCTTTTCCAAATGTCTTGAAGGAGTTCCCACATACGTTGAGCACTTGATGGCTGCTTTTCCTTTGCTCTGCGGTCTGACAAGGCTAATCTGAAAACAAGACTCCCTAAATTTTATCAGCATATCGATTGCGCAACCAGGGGTGGAAAGACCTTGGATCATTGTTACTCTAACTTCCGCGACGCATATAAGGCCCTGCCCCGCCCCCCTTTCGGAAAAGCTGACCACGACTCCATTTTGTTGATCCCTGCCTACAGACAGAAACTAAAACAAGAGGCTCCCACGCTGAGGTCTGTCCAACGCTGGTCCGACCAAGCTGACTCCACACTCCAAGACTGCTTCCACCACGTGGACTGGGAGATGTTTCGTATTGCGTCAGATAACAACATTGACGAATACGCTGATTCGGTGTGCGAGTTCATTAGAACGTGCGTTGAAGATGTCGTTCCCATAGCAACGATTAAAACATTCCCTAACCAGAAACTGTGGATTGATGGCAGCATTCGTGTGAAACTGAAAGCGCGAACCACTGCTTTTAATCAGGGCAAGGTGTCTGGTAACATGACTGAATACAAACAGTGCAGCTATTCCCTCCGCAAGGCTATCAAACAAGCTAAGCGCCAGTACAGAGACAAAGTAGAATCTCAATTCAACGGCTCAGAAACAAGAGGCATGTGGCAGGGTCTACAGTCAATCACGGACTACAGGAAGAAATCCAGCCCAGTCACGGACCAGGATGTCTTGCTCCCAGGCAGACTAAATAACTTTTTTGCCCGCTTTGAGGACAATACAGTGCCACTGACACGGCCTGCAACGAAAACATGCGGTCTCTCCTTCACTGCAGCCGAGGTGAGTAAGACATTTAAACGTGTTAACCCTCGCAAGGCTGCAGGCCCAGACGGCATCCCCAGCCGCGCCCTCAGAGCATGCGCAGACCAGCTGGCCGGTGTGTTTACGGACATATTCAATCAATCCCTATACCAGTCTGCTGTTCCCACATGCTTCAAGAGGGCCACCATTGTTCCTGTTCCCAAGAAAGCTAAGGTAACTGAGCTAAACGACTACCGCCCCGTAGTACTCACTTCCGTCATCATGAAGTGCTTTGAGAGACTAGTCAAGGACCATATCACCTCCACCCTACCTGACACCCTAGACCCACTCCAATTTGCTTACCGCCCAAATAGGTCCACAGACGATGCAATCTCAACCACACTGCACACTGCCCTAACCCATCTGGACAAGAGGAATACCTATGTGAGAATGCTGTTCATCGACTACAGCTCGGCATTCAACACCATAGTACCCTCCAAGCTCGTCATCAAGCTCGAGACCCTGGGTCTCGACCCCGCCCTGTGCAACTGGGTACTGGACTTCCTGACGGGCCGCCCCCAGGTGGTGAGGGTAGGCAACAACATCTCCTCCCCGCTGATCCTCAACACTGGGGCCCCACAAGGGTGCGTTCTGAGCCCTCTCCTGTACTCCCTGTTCACCCACGACTGCGTGGCCACGCACGCCTCCAACTCAATCATCAAGTTTGAGGACGACACAACAGTGGTAGGCTTGATTACCAACAACGACGAGACGGCCTACAGGGAGGAGGTGAGGGCCCTCGGAGTGTGGTGTCAGGAAAATAACCTCACACTCAACGTCAACAAAACTAAGGAGATGATTGTGGACTTCAGGAAACAGCAGAGGGAACACCCCCCTATCCACATCGATGGAACAGTAGTGGAGAGGGTAGCAAGTTTTAAGTTCCTCGGCATACACATCACAGACAAACTGAATTGGTCCCCTCACACAGACAGCATCGTGAAGAAGGCGCAGCAGCGCCTCTTCAACCTCAGGAGGCTGAAGAAATTCGGCTTGTCACCAAAAGCACTCACAAACTTCTACAGATGCACAATCGAGAGCATCCTGGCGGGCTGTATCACCGCCTGGTATGGCAACTCCAGATATAACAAACTAACCCTAGCCCCCCGACACAAACTACTGCAGCATAAATACTGGAGGCTGAGACAGGAGGGGTCAGGAGACACTGTGGCCTCATCCAATGATACTATTGTTTTCACTATATATTTTACCTCTTGGGGATGTCATTCGAAAACATAATGTTAACTTTCACTGCTATGCGGAAGACACACAGCTGTACATTTCAATGAAACATGGTGAAGCCCCAAAATTGTCCTCTCTAGAAGCCTGTGTTTCAGACATAAGGAAATGGATGGCTGCAAACGATCTACTTTTAAACTTGGACAAAACAGAGATGCTTGTTCTATGTCCCAAGAAACAAAGAGATCTTCTGTTGAATCTGACAATTAATCTTGATGGTTGTACAGTCGTCTCAAATAAAACTGTGAAGGACCTCTGCGTTACTCTGGACCCTGATCTCATATCAAGACTCTTTAAAGGACAGCTTTTTTCCATCTACATAACCTTGCAAAAATCAGAAACTATCTGTCCAAAAATTATGCAGAATAATTCATCCATGCTTTTGTTACTTCTAGGTTAGACTACTGCAATGCTCTACTTTCCAGCTACCCGGATAAAGCACTAAATAAACTTCAGTTAGTGCTAAATACGGCTGCTAGAAACCTGAATAGAACCAAAGAATTTGATCATATTACTCCAGTGCTAGCCTCCCTACACTGGCTTCCTGTTAAGGCAAGGGCTGATTTCAAGGTTTTACTGCTAACCTACAAAGCATTACACGGGCTTGCTCCTACCTATCTTTCCGATTTGGTCCTACCGTACATACCTACACATATGCTACGGTCACAAGACGCAGGCCTCCCAATTGTCCCTAGAATTTCTAAGCAAACAGCTGGAGGCAGGGCTTTCTCCTATAGAGCTCCATTTTTATGGAATGGTCTGCCTACCCATGTGAGAGACGCAGACTCGGTCTCAACCTTAAAGTCTTTACTGAAGACTCATCTCTTCAGTAGGTCATATGATTGAGTGTAGTCTGGCCCAGAAGTGTGGAGGTGAACGGAAAGGCTCTGGAGCAACGAACCGCCCTTGCTGTCTCTGCCTGGCCGGTTCCCCTCTCTCCACTGGGATTCTCTGCCTCTAACCCTATTGCAGGGGCGGAGTCACTGGCTTACTGGTGCTCTTCCATGCCGTCCCTAGGAGGGGTGCGTCACTTGAGTGGGTTGAGTCGCTGGCGTGGTCTTCCTGTCTGGGTTGGCCCTCCCCCTTGGGTTGTGCCGTGGCGGAGATCTTTGTGGGCTATACTCGGCCTTCTCTCAGGATGGTAAGTTAGTGGTTGAAGATATCCCTCTAGTGGTGTGGGGGCTGCGCTTTGGCAAAGTGGGTGGGGTTATATCCTGCCTGTTTGGTGAGGACCTGAGCCCTGGGACTATGCCTCAGGACTACCTGGCATGATGACTCCTTGCTATCCCCAGTCCACCTGGTCGTGCTGCTGCTCCAGTTTCAACTGTTCTGCCTGCGGCTATGGAACCCTGACCTGTTCACCGGACGTGCTACCTGTCCCAGACCTGCTGTTTTCTACTCTCTAGAGACAGCAGGAGCATTAGAGATACTCTCAATGATTGGCTATGAAAAGCCAACTGATATTTACTCCTGAGGTGCTGACTTGTTGCACCCTTGGCAACTACTGTGACTATTATTATTTGACCATGCTGGTCATTTATGAACATTTGAACATCTTGGCCATGTTCTGTTATAATCTCCACCCGGCACTGCCAGAAGAGGACTGGCCACCCCTCATAGCCTGGTTCCTCTCTCGGTTTCTTCCTACATTTTGGCCTTTCTAGGGAGTTTTTCCTAGCCACCGTGCTTCTACACCTGCATTGCTTGCTGTTTGGGGTTTTAGGCTGGGTTTCTGTACAGCACTTTGATATATCAGCTGATATAAGAAGGGCTATATAAATACATTTGATTTGATAGGACTTCCAAAAGTACAATGGGGAGAGTGTCTGACTGGTAGTGTAAAGTCCCTAAATGAAAAAGGAGATGTTGTGTTGACAGGATTAAAACACACAATAACTCCCCCTGTTTGTATCTGCAACTCAGGAAATGTGGATGTAGGAAACACCACTAAATTGCCTGTCTTACACAGGCCTAAAAACAGATACCAGTAGTTTTGATGTACTGGATGGGCAACAATTGATAACTTGGGTAAATATGTTAAACATAGGCAAAGGCATGGGTACACCTCAGAATCTTTGGCTCTGTTGGGGTAATGGCTACATTTTCCTCCCCATGGGATGGAAAGGGTGTTATTATCTGGGGAAAATGGAACTGACAGTAGCAACATTACCTGCTGCTGAACAGTTCTTTACAAATTAGTTTCAGATTGAATGGCAGAGACAAAAGAGCAGTGGCTCAAAAATAATGAAGCTTATGGACATGTGCTGTCTCAGATAGAGATGGCAGCCCTAGTAATCTTTCCAGGTGTAGGAGTTGTAGTAAATGGTAAGGGGATTAAGAATTTGACATACTCCATGCAGGCCCTTACTAATTTGATAGTAGAGGTTTTACTCAGTTGTCACTAAATGTGCAGTATTTGAAGGCAGTAGTGACTGGAGACAAAATTGCACATATTGGTTAAAGACAGAGGGGCCTACAGGTCCCTTGGAATAAACGATGAGGATTACATTACTGTGTCATGTTGCTTCCTGAGTCCTCTGACAACATGACAGCTATTATTAATGACCTGGCTAAATTAGGAGGTACTCTATGAAAAGCTGACAACACCATTTTTCACCAAATTGGACACTGGTTTAATGGTGTATTTGGAAACTTGATGGATAAGGTAATGATTTCTAGGGTAAATTACTTAAATAGACAGAGAACAGAACTACTGCAATGATACTTTTATACTATTAATTAATGCTCTCTGTTCGAAATTTATGAAAATGAACTCTCCGTCAACATTGCAATGTTGCGCAACCACAATATTTTGTCTTACAATATTAATCGGACTAAAATGATCACATAATAGCTACATTAACCTTCATTTTCTCATCTAATTTTATTGGGAATGTAGTTGGAGATGATTTTCACAATTTCCAATGACTAATCAGGAGTGCTCCCGCTCTCCTCGTGTCTTGATAGAAAAATGTATTTATTCTCTTCACAAACGGCAAACTCATCACGCTTAGCACATTTCCATGATTTGACATGTCATGATTTGACATGATGTAACTATCCCCCAGAATCATAAAGATATATATTTTTTGCCACTAACCTGTTGATAAAAGCTTATGTGAGAAGGTGATCCATCCATCAAGTCAATTGAGGCATAATTCTCATGATGACTTGAGCCCTTTGTATTGGTGTAGACTTGATGGACCAGACGGGACTCATTCCCCCCCAAACCAAAAAGAAAAATCAATATTTTCTCTGATAGGCACAACCTACCCCTACAAACAATAACCTCAAGTCAAAACCGTTACCGTACTGCAAGTATAAACACCATGGGACCACGCAGCCGTCATACCGCTCAGGAAGGAGACGTGCTCTGTCTCCTAGAGATGAACGTACTTGCAAAAAGCATTTGCAAAAAGTGCAAATCAATCCCAGAACAACAGCAGGTACCTTGTGAAGATGCTGGAGGAAACAGGTACAAAAGTATCTTTATCCACAATAAAACGAGTCCTATATCGACATAACCTGAAAGGCAGCTCAGCAAGGAAGAAGCTCCTGCTCCAAAACCACCATAAAAAAGCCAGACTACGATTTGCCACTGCACATGGGGACAAAGATTGTACTTTTCTGGTCTGATGAAACAAAAATAGAACTGTTTGGCCATAATGACCATCGTTGTGTTTGTAGGAAAAAGGGGGACGCTTGCAAGCCAAAGAACACCATCCCAACCGTGAAGCATGGCAGCATCATGTTGTGGGTGTGCTTTGCTGCTTGAGGGACTTGTGCACTTCACAAAATAGATGGCATCATGAGGTAGGAAAATTATGTGGATATATTGAAGCAGCATCGCAAGACATCAGTCAGGAAGTTAAAGCTTGGTCACAAATGGGTCATCCAAATGGACAATGACCCCAAGCATACTTCCAAAGTTGTGGCAAAATGGCTTAAAAAGTCACGGTATTGGAGTGGGCATTACAAAGCCCTGACCTCAATCCTATAGAAAATGTGGGCAGAACTGAAAAAGCTTGAGTGAGCAAGGAGGCATACAAACCTGACTCAGTTACACCAGCTCTGTCAGGAGGAATGAGACAAAATTTACCCAACTTATTGTGGGAAGCTTGTGGAAGACTAGCCAAAATGTTTGACCCAAGTTAGAGGCAATGCTATCAAATACTAATTGAGTGTATGTAAACTTCTGACACACTGGGAATGTGATGAAATAAATAAAAGTGGAAATAAATCATTATCTCTACTATTATTCTCACATTTTCACATTCTTAAAATAAAGTGGTGATCCTAACTGACCTAAGACAGGGAATGTTCACTAGGATTAAATGTCAGGAATTGTGAAAAACTGAGTTTAAATGTATTTGGCTCAGGTGTATGTAAACTTCCGACTTCAACTCTAGATGGTATATAACTCTTTATATTAAAGCAGATTACTTAACAGTTCTCAAATCATCTCAGCCCAAATAAAGTACAATCTGAGCCATTGTAGAAAGCATTCCATGTCAAATGAATGTTGGCAGTATCCCAGTGCATTACTGGATAATCCTCATTGCTATAACCATCACCATAATTATTTTAAAAAGACTGTTGAAAACATGGAAAGAAAACACAAGCCTGCCCTACCCCACTCTTGGTGATTTTGGTCTTAATGTGAGCAATGGGTCTGGTCACCTCTCTTGGAAAGGGCATCAACGTCTGGTGTCATTTCTGAAGTAGAGATCCTCAGAACAGCTGACAAGTGGTTTGTTAAATTTAACCTGTGATGGGATTTGTTGTAGTTCATGACTGAGAAAGTTTGTTCGCACACATAAGTGGACTCGAATAAAACCAGCATCCTCTGGGCATGCTTTTTCATGTTTGGAAACTGTGTTTCATACAGTGAGCCATAAAACTGGTATTTTGTGGCTGTGTGGTACTTCTCCTTCAAAGCAATGTCACACTGGATGTCAATGAGCACCAGTTGTGTGTCTGGTGGTGCTTTCTCGCTGTCAAGACGGGGCATGATACAACCTCCAACTCAGTCTCAATCTTGACAAAGTCTACTGTATGTCTCAGTGCAGCAGCAGGTGTCAAAAAATGAGCGAGAGACCGGCTGCTCATTTGTCTGGAGAACAACCTAAGTTTGGCCTTGAATGCTTTCACATTGGAAAAGCGTTCATAAATAAAAACCTAATTTCCCTGCAGTTTCACATTTAGATCGTTCAGTATGTCCACAGCAAAAACAAAGTCACCCAGCCAGTCTGTCTTTCAACTCAGAGAAGTCGTCAGCTTTACCAACCATATCAAGGAACATACCTATCTCCCCTCTCAGTTCCCACACACAGCAAAATACTTTTCCCAGAAATGTGCCAGCGCACATTTGAATGGTTCAACAATTCCTGGTGCTCTGCCTCTGTGTCATTGAGCAGCTGAATGAACTTATGATGGTTAATACCCCTTACCCATATAAAGTTGACAAGGTTTTAATTTGAGGAAAAATTTGAGGAAAAAGCTATCGAAGTTCTATCACTGTAGTACCTGCGCTGCTAAAACACTCGGCCACTGCTACTCCAACTTTCGGATGCCTACAAGGCCCTCCCCTGCCCTCCCTTCGGCAAATCTGATCAAGCCTCCATTTGGCTCCTCCCTCCATTTGGCTCCTCCCATTTGGCTCCTTCCTTGCAGAAACTAGGCAGAAACTTAATTCAACACTGGTCTGACCACTCTGAATCCACGCTTCAAGATTGTTTTGATCACACGGGCTGGGAAATGTTCCGGGTAGCCTCTATGAGTAACATTGACGAATACACTGATACGGTGATTGAGTTAATCAGGAAATGTATAGGAGATGTTGTACCCACTGTGACTATTAAAACCTACCCTAACCAGAAACCGTGGCAGCATTTGTGCAAAACTGAAAGCGCAAACCACCGCATTTAACCATGGCAAGGTGACTGGGAATATGGCCTAATACAAACAGTGTAGATATTCCCTCCGTAAGGCAATCAAACAGTCAAAACGTCAGTATAGAAACAAAGTGGAGTGGCAATTTAACGACTCAGACACGAGATGTATGTGGCAGGGCCTACAGACAATCACAGACTACAAAGGGAAAACCAGCCACGTCACGGACACCGACGTCTTGCTTCCAGACAAGCTAAATGCCTTCTTTGCCCGCTTTGAGGATAACACAGTGCCACCGATGCGGCTCGCTACCAAACACTGTGGGTTCTTCTTCTCCGTGGCTGACGTGAGTGAGACATTTAAGCGTGTTAACCCTTGCAAGGCTGCCGGCCCAGACGTCATCCCTAGCCCCGTCCACAGAGCATGCGCAGACCAGCTGGCTGGAGTGTTTACGGACATATTCAATCTCTCCCTATCCCAGTCTCCTGTCCCCACGTGCTTCAAGATGTCCACCATTGTTATTGTACCCAAGAAAGCAAAAGTAACTGAACTAAATGACTTCTGTCATCATGAAGTGCTTTGAGAGGCTAGTCAAGGATCATATCATCTCTACCTTACCTGACACCCTAGACCCACTTCAATTTGCTTACCGCCCCAATAGATCCATAGATGATGCAATCGCCATGGCATTGCACACTACCCTATCCCATCTGTACAAGAGGAATACCTATGTAAGAATGCTGTTCATTGATTATAGCTCAGCATTCAACACCATAGTACCCTCCAAGCTCATCATTAACCTTGGGGCTCTGGGTCTGAACCCCACCCTGTGCAACTGGGTACTGGACTTCCTGATGGGCCGTCCCCAGGTGGTGATGGTAGGAAACTACACCTAGACTTCGCCGATTCTTTAACACAGGGGCCCCACAAGGGTGCCTGCTCAGCCCCCTCCTGTACTCCCTGTTCACCCACGACTGCGTGGCCATGCACGTCTCCAACTCAATCATCAAGTTTGCAGACGGCACAACAGTATTAGGCCTGATTACCAACAATGATGAGACAACCTACAGGGAGGAGGTGAGGGCCCTGGGAGTGTGGTGCCAGGAAAATATCCTCTCACTCAACGTAAACAAAACAAAGGAGCTGATCGTGGACTTCAGGAAACAGCAGAGGGAGCACCCCCCTATCTACATCAACGGGACCGCAGTTGTAAAGGTGGAAAGCTTCAAGTTCCTCGGCGTACACATCACTGACAAACTGAAATGGTCCACCCACACAGTGTGGTGAAGAAGGCGCAACAGCTCCTCCAACCACAGGATGCTGAATAAATTTGCATTGGCACCTAAAACCCTCACAAACTTTTACAGATGCACAATTGAGAGCATCCTGTCGGGCTGTATCACCGCCTGGTACGGCAGCTGCACCGCCCGCAACCACAGGGCTCTCCAGAGGGTGGTGCGGGTTGCCCAAAAAATCAACGGGGACAAACTACCTGCCCTCCGTAACACCTACAACACCCGATGACACAGGAAGGCCAAAAAGATCATCAAGGACAACAACCACCAGAGCCACTGTCTGTTCACCCCGCTATCATCCAGAAGGCGAGGTCAGTCAAAGCTGAGACCGAGAGACAGCTTATATCTCAAGGCCATCAGACTGTTAAACAGCCATCAGTAGCACCTCAGAGGCTGCGCAGCGGTCTAAGGCACTGCATCACAGTGCCAGAGGTTTCACTACAGACCTTGGTTTGATCCTGGGCTGTATCACAACCGGCCGTGATCATGAGTCCCATAGTGTGGCGCACAATTAGCCTAGCTTTGTCCGGGTTAGGGGAGGGTTTTGCCGGGGTAGGCCGTCAACGTAAATAAGAATTTGTTCTTAACTGACTCGCCTAGTTAAATAAAGTTACAATTTAAAAAAAAAAAGTTTAATAAAAAAATACACTTGAAATCACTGGCCACTTTTAATAATGTAACACGAATCACTTTAAAAATGTTTACATATTTTGCATTACTCATTTCATATGTACAGTATATACTGTATTCTATTGTCCTTGTATCTTATTCTATGCCACTCCAACATTGCTCGTCCAAATATTTATATATTCTTAATTCCATTCCTTTACTTTAGATTTGTGTGTATTGTTGTGAAATTGTTAATTATTTGTTAGATATTAGTGCACTGTTGGAGCTAGAAACACAAGCATTTCACTACAACGCATTAACATCTGCTAAACACATTTATGTGACCAATAAAATTTGATTTTTATTTGATTTCAACTTCAACATTTTAACATAATCAAATCACCTCTGCTTAGTCTAATACAGTGACATGTAAAATATACCAAAAACGATATGATGTGGCTGTCAATGGTTCTGATTTCTGTGTGCGTGTGTGTGCGTGTTCATGCAAGTAGAAAAACATATTGACTCACCCTACTTGTAGAGAATCACTAATACCATCTTCCTCTCTTTCATGTTGACGAAATGGTCAATCACTCTATCATACAGTATGCACTTTTATTTTTTTGTTGTCCTAGGCTAATCGGCTTAAATGCTTGCTCGCTAGCCTAACTTACATTCATGGGCAATGTTAGATAGTTAACATTAGCCTTCTACATCTAGCTACATATTGAACTTCCCTCCTCTCAGGTCAGAGGCACAACCATGTATTAACTAATGGTTGGATCAGTACTGCTGTTAAAATCATTGGCCAGTAGGGAGAATTAAGTAAAACCTCAAGTCCAAATTCTTATCTTCATCCATGGCTAATTTAAGAAAGGGACAATTTTAGCTAGCTAGCTAACCACCAGAGGATCACAACACAATGAGATGCAACAATTCAATGTTCTGTCAATGATGTATGGTCTCAATGGGACTTGATAGGAGTGACACCAAATCCAAACTGGCTTCTGTTGACACTTTTCGTTTGGTCCACCAGGACCATTCACAGTAGAGCTCACTCAGTTTAGCTCCACGCTGATTGGCCCGACGCTCGCTGGCTTCCCTTGCCTTCAATGCTACGAGTGGCAACAATGTCATACTCGTTTGGACCAGACAGTATGAGATAGGTGGTCTACACTTAGAGAGGCAGAGGGGCGCTGTTTTGCTTGCTTGGATGCTTTACAGTGAGATACATTAAGCCTCTTGTGAATTGAAGGACAATTATGAAACACAGAGAGCCAAAATAATTGTATTTATTTTGTATTTATTTTTATTATTGGTCAATTTATTGGGGAAGCCTGGCTTCCCTTGGCATCCATGAATACATTCCACTGCATGCTAGTGCATGAAATCTCTAGTTGTGTTTTTTTACATAGGAAAGGGAACTCACCCAACATCAAGCTTGTGAAGGGGGATTCACATGTATGATAGCTAGTGACCAAGGATGATAAACCCGGTGACCACTAGATTTACTCGTATACCCTTATTTAGATCGAATGCACTTGATTTTATTTGTCTTCATTATTGGTTTCATGTGAGCTTGATTACATCCCCATCTTAAAGCGTAAGATGGCATTTGATATCACTTGGCATTTGATATTGTTGACTTGGCTTTCGGCTGATTTGTAGGGGTCCAGATTTTGCAGCTCTTTCAGAACATCAGCTGACTGGATTTGGGAGAAGGAGAAATTGGGAAGGCTTGGGCGAGTTGCTGTTGGGGGTGCAGTGCTATTGACCGGGGTAGGGGTAGCCAGGTGGAAAGCATGGCCAGCCGTAGAAAAATGCATGTTGAAATTCTCAATTACAGTGGATTTATCGGTGGTGATATTTCCTATCCTCAGTGCAGTGGGCAGCTGGGAGGAGGTGTTCTTATTCTCCATGGAATTTACAGTGTTTTTTTTTTTAGGTAATAAGTACAGTTTAAGTCGGGAAGCTTACATATAACTTCGCCAAATACATTTAAACTCAGTTTTCACAATTCCTGACATTTATTCCTAGTAACAATTCCATGTCTTAGGTCAGTTAGGATCACCACTTTATTTTAAGAAGGTGAAATGTTAGAATAATAGTAGAGAGAATGATTTATTTCAGCTTTTATTTATTTCATCACATTCCCAGTGGGTCAGAAGTTTACAGACACACAATTAGTATTTGGTAGCATTGCCTTTATATTCTTTAACTTGGGTAAAAATGTTTGGGTGAATTTTGGCCCATTCCTCCTGACAGAGCTGGTGTAACTGAGTCAGGTTTTGTAGGCCTCCTTGCTTGCACACACGTTTTCACACATTTTCTATAGGATTGAGGTCAGGGCTTTGTGATGGCCACTCCAATACCTTGACTTTGTTGTCCTTAAGCCATTTTGCCACAACTTAGGAAGTATGCTAGGGGGCATTGTCCATTTGGAAGACCCATTTGCGACCAAGCTTTAACTTCCTGACTGATGTCTTGAGATGTTGCTTCAATATATCCACATAATTTGACTTCCTCATGATGCCATCTATTTTGTGAAGTTCACCAGTCCCTCCTGCAGCAAAGCAATCCCACAACATGATAATGACACTCCCGTGCTTCACGACTGGAATGGTGTTCTTTGGCTTGCAAGCCTCCCCCTTTTTCCTCCAAACATTACGATGGTGATTATGGCCAAACAGTTATATTTTTGTTTCATCAGACCAGAGGACATTTCTCCAAAAAGTATGATCTTGTGTGCAGTTGTAAACCGTAGTTTGGCTTTTTTATGGCGGTTTTGGAGCAATGGCTTCTTCCTTGCTGAGCTGCCTTTCAGGTTATGTCGATATAGGACTCGTTTTACTGTGGCTATAGATACTTTTGTACCTGTTTCCTCCAGCATCTTCACAAGGTCCTTTGCTGTTGTTCTGGGATTGATTTGCACTTTTCGCACCAAAGTACGTTCATCTCTAGGAGACAGAACACGTCTCCTTCCTGAGCAGTATGACGTCTGCGTGGTCCAATGGTGTTTATACTTGCGTACTATTGTTTGTACAGATGAATGTGGTACCTTCAGGCGTTTGGAAATTGCTACCAAGGATGAACCAGACTTGTGGAGGTCTCCAATTTTTTTCTGAGGTCTTGGTGGATTTCTTTTGATTTTCCCTGATGTCAAGCAAAGAGGCAATGAGTTTGAAGGTAGGTCTTGAAATACATCCACAGGTACACCTCCAATTGATTCAAATTATGTAAATTCGCCTATCAGAAGCTTCTAAAGCCATGGCATAATTTTCTGGAATTTTCCAAGCTGTAAAAGCACAGTCAACTTAGTATATGTAAACTTCTGACCCACTGCAATTGTGATACAGTGAATTAATTATAAGTGAAATAATCTGTCTGTAAACAATTATTGGAAACATTGCTTGTGTCTTGCACAAAGTAGATGTCCTAACCGACTTTACTAGACTTTACCGACTCTACTAGATGTAGGTAGAGTTATTAAATTGACTATGCATAGATGATAACAACAGAGAGTAGCAGCGGTGTAAAAGGGGAGAGGGGGGGCATAGACGTATTAATGTGTCTAAAAGATCCAAAATGTCCCAGATAATATGCAAATCATGTTAAATAGTTATATTTTCCATCAGTGCAGCAAGCTCTATCAAGTACTGTTGAAAGTCTATTTGATCTGTGGGTATATGTCGACACCCAGTGTTTGTAAGGTTGATTTCTCCCTAACCATCATTTTTATCTTCCCCTGGCTGTTTGTTGTGAGTGCTATATTACATAATGTTGCCCATGCGCAAAAGCGCCATGTTGGAGGAAATTGCTGGGAACGAGAAGCGCTGATACAAATCCGTGTTTTGTTATCCAATTTATCTGATGTTTATCTACGTTTATTTTGAAATTCAAATGATTTCCTTATGTTATTTTAAATGATCGAACAAAGAAGCACGGACGATCAGCACAATTCGAGCGCAAATGCAAAAGCAGAAATACCGCGTTTGCAGGGTATGTGGATGAGGCCGAGACGGGAGGCTAGCGTAGTTTGGGAAGCTAGTGCAGCCTGCCTGCCAGCTAGCCAGCGAAATAGCTTAATCGACGGGCTTAAACTGCTTTTGATTAATATCAGGCAAAATAACAGTGGATAGTTAGCTAACGTTAGCTATGTTATCAAGACCATGTGAACATTTGGACTGAGAATAACAGCTAATTTCTGTTGACATCTTCGTTTTGAGAAGCCAAAGCCAGCACGTTAGCTAACTGGTTGTAGCAACAATAGCATCTTGTGACCGACTACCAGATAATGTTTTATTATTGTGCATTGGGTTACTTTAGTTACCGTAACTAGCTACTGTTGAAATAGCTGACTAAACTCCACTCCGTAGCAGTTGATCAGAAGCATCCTTCACCGTGGAGTTTAGTCCGCTAATTTAGCTGTAATGTTAGACGTGATTTGACCCAAGTCGGCCACAATAGTAGTTTTGACCTATGTGATGCTAGACACAATAAGGATTAGTCACTGGAATTTGTGGTTGCCTTCAAAATACGTTCCCTCCATTTGAGGGTGATGCAAGTGGATACAAATAGTGGAATCGTTGCACATTTGATCTAGATCATGTTAAACAAGTTTGGAATGTTGCCATATAAATTGAACAAAAGATAATTACATAATTTGACTTAGAAAAATCGAATGTTGAAATCACACTGTGGCTATATTAGACATCAGAATTCCCTTACAAAAAAGATTGCACTTAGAGTATGAGTATACTCCGAGTATGTTGCAAATACTGCATCATAAATATAAATATGTGTAACTGCAGTTACAGTTCAGTATAACTGCAATTACTGCGTCCAAAATACCACTGTCGACTGCTGTTACTGCACTTTTACCGCAGTTTCAAAACTGCCATCTTTTTTTGTAAAGGTTGAATTGGGGGCATACTTATATTTCACTGTACATTACATTTTAATGACCAAAGACATGACATTTCTACCTTTTTAGATTTTGTGGCATAGAGAAAGTTGACATATCAGACAAGAGGAGATGATATAAATAATAATCTGAGCAAAGGATAATGTTTTGGGATTTTCACCCTCCAAACATCATTTCCTAAAGATCTTAGTGATGAAATGCCTATGTATGTTATGTTGTAAATGTGAACATGAATTAATGCCCCCATTTCTGATTACTCTGATGTGTTTCTTGAGATGTCGTCATTGTGGTTTTACAGACGTGTTTAATACGTTTTATGTACACACCTTTTATTAGAATATTTATGAAATGCACATTGTTATATTTGGTAGCACTTTTTTTTCCCCTCGACTCGAACCTCATTCGATGCATTGGAACAGATGTGTGTGGAGCTATGTCTACATAAGGGTGCACATTTTAAACTCACAAAAGCTCTAAGGAAGGCCCTCGAGTCCGATAGTATCACTGCTCTTTAATAAGCTTTACCTATCGAGAGCGGTGTGTGGGGTTCTTCTTTTTTCTTATGCGATATTGGTCAAATACACTGAACAAAAATCTAAATGCAACATGCAAGAATTTAAAAGATGTTACAGTTCATATAAGAAAATCAGTCAATTGAAATAAATTCATTAGGCCCTGGGAATACAGATCTGTTGGTCACAAATACCTTAAAAAAAAAACAAATTAAAGGTAGGGGTGTGGATACACTTAAAAAAAAAGTCAGTATCTGGTGTGACCACTCCTCTTTAATGGCAGCTCGAAGTTGCTGGATATTGGCGGGAACTGGAACACACTGTTGTACACGTCAGTCCAGACCATCCCAAACATGCTCAATGAGTTATATGTCTGGTGGGTATGCAGGCAATGGAAGAACTGGGACATTTTCAGCTTCTAGGAATTGTGTACAGATCCTTGTGACATGGGGCCGTGCATTATCATGCCGAAACATGAGGTGATGGCGGCGGATGAATGGCATGACAATGGGCCTCAGGATCTCGTCACTATCTCTGTGCATTCAAATTGCAATCGATTAATATGCAATTGTATTCATTGTCCTTAGCTTATGCCTGCCAATACCATAACCCCACCACCATGGGGCACTCTTATTCACAACGTTGGCATCAGCAAACTGCTCGCCCACATGACTCGATACACGCTGCCTGCCATTTGCTCGGTACAGTTGAAGCCGGGATTAATCTGTCAAGAACACACAGGGTGCCAGTGGCCATCTAAAGTGTTTGTCCACTGAAGTAAGTTACGACGCCAAACTGCAGTTAGGTCAAGCCCCTGGTGAGGACACTGAGCACACAGATGAGCTTCCCTGAGATTTCTGACAGTTTGTGCAGAAATTCTTCAGTTGTGCAAACCCACAGTTTCATCAGCTGTCTGGGTGGCTGGTCTCAGACAATCCCGCATGTGAAGAAGCCGGACTTGGGGGTCATGGGCTGGCGAGGTTACACGTGGTCTGCGGTTGTGAGGCCTATTGGATGTACTGCCAAATTCTCTAAAAATATGTTGTAGGTGGCATATGGTAGAGAAATTAACATTAAATTATCTGGCAACAGCTCTGGTGGACATTCCTGAATTCAGCATGCCAATTGCGCGCTCCCTCAATTGGAGAGATCTGTGGCATTGTGTTGTCACAAAACTTCACATTTTAGATTGGCCTTTTATTGTCCCCAGCACTTGATATGCCACACCTGTTAGGTGGCTGGATTATCTTGGCAAATGAGAAAAGATCACTAACAGGGATGTAACCAAATTTGTGTTCAAAATTTGAGAGAAATAAGCTTTTTGTGCATATGGAACATTTCTGGGATCTTTTATTTCAGCTCATGTAAAGTGTTGGTTTCATGTTGCGTTTATATTTTTTGTTCAGTGTATGTACAGTGCCATAATAACCCACTCTTGTCCTCTTTTTCCCTTAATCCTAGCCCTTGAAGCGGTGGGTTTTGGGGGCACAGCAAGTGTGACTATCCATTTAATTTTGTTCTGGGATGACTTGGACAACTAGACAACCAGAGTGACAGTGACTGGAGAGGAAACAAACACCCTCTCATATCGAAATCTTTCTTATGCGTTGCTCCACACTTTAAACAAGACAAAACAGCAACATTTATAGTTTGGACAATTTTATTTATTGCCTATACGGAGTAGTATACTCTAGTGGTCCTCAGGATGTCTATCACCAACATGCCTACGAGTAACGACGCTTGCCTGAGCATTGTACACAGCTTGATGTGTCATAGGCAAGGGGCAGAGAGTGAGACCTTTGCCAAGCGAGCAATAGAAAGTCTAGTGAAAAAGCTGAAGGAGAAGAAGGATGAACTGGACTCCCTTATCACAGCCATCACCACCAATGGAGCTCACCCCAGCAAGTGTGTCACCATCCAGCGGACTCTGGATGGCCGCCTGCAGGTAGGGAGTACACCACTATCTGGGGATCAAGGGTGTATTTACTAGTGCACACCGAAGCAAAACATGTAGTAACAGAAAATGTTTTGCAACCAAAACGATCCTTTGTCATTGTTCAAGTTAGTCCCGTTTGCTTCTTTGGTTCTTAGTGAACCTAGTGAATACACCCCTGGGATAAGCGGCAAAGGTTAAAATGGTGAGATGAGATGGCATTATGAGTGGGGATCTTGTAAAGGTGAAAAGTATAGGGTATGAGACCTGTTAGCACTTTTGGGTGAAGAAGAAAGTATTTATTTAGTTAAATCAATGGGTTTAATTTTATGTTCTCAGGTAGCAGGGCGTAAAGGGTTCCCCCACGTGATCTACACTCGGTTGTGGAGATGGCCCGATCTGCATAAAAATGAACTGAAGCATGTCAAATACTGCCAGTTTGCGTTTGACCTGAAGTGTGACAATGTCTGCGTGAACCCCTACCACTATGACCGGGTGGTGTCTCCGGGTATTGGTGAGTGCACTGATGCCTCTTGGGTTAGTTAATTATTTTTACTGTTTAACTCTTTTGAGTGATCTTTTTCATTTTATTTCACAGACCTATCAAGCTTGACTCTTACCAGCACAGGTAAGTTACCTCCGTTTTGATAGTTGTATACTTTTTTAATGGAATTATCTTCTGTTAATGTATGTTTTGTTTGTTGTTGACTTGTATCATGACTGCTGCTCTCTATGTGCTCTCAGCTACCAGCCTGGGACTGATGGTTAAAGATGAGTACGACTTTGACGGCCAGCCCCAGCTGCCCCCCATGGACGGGGGTCACTCCCTCCAAACCATCCAGCATCCCCCCCTCAGCCGAGTTGGGCCCCCCTCGGAGCCCTTCAGCACCGCTGGCCTGCTGCCCCTCGCTGATGCCCGCACCACCTCCGCCTTCCCCAGCATCTCTGTTGGATCTGGAAGTGAGGGCCTACTCCACCACCCTATCCACTTTATCTCCCCTAATTTTATGGCTCTTTGTATCCTCCTCACCCAAATCATTAGAGGTCATAGGCAAGGTTTGGGTGGTATATTTGGCTACAGCTTATCTACTTGTGGCTTGTTGACAGAGGAGGACAACACCCTAAATTAGTCATCTCACAGTAATGTCAAACTCATTCTGCAATGTAATGTTATGTTGCCCACCTGTGGTCACTTTCTCTTTTCCCGCTAGTTGGCTATTATTTACACCCCGACTTTCCCAGACCCTCTTTGAAATGTATCGCAGCTTATTTACTAGCTGTACAATTCTCATCTGGAAGAATCCACCTGTGCCCTTACAGATGCCACCTCCACCTGGACGAGAAACAGCAGCTTCATGCCCAACATGCCTCACCATCAGAATGGGCACCTGCAACACCACCCACCCATGCCTCATCCAGGGCACTACTGTGAGTCCATGCCACCATCAAGATTACTCTCTGTAGTAGTAGAACATGCATTTCACTTTTAGAACATATAATGCTATATAACATATAACTCAGAACTGGGTTGAAGGAGTTACGTTCCAAGATTTAACATTGCTGCTTTCATGTCACCTTTGTAGGGCCTGTGCACGAGCATGGCTTCCAGCCACCCATATCCAACCATCCAGGTTAGTGAAGTACAACACCTATATTCACCCGACAAGATGTTAAGAGTGCCGTAAGTGGGTCTGGAGAGGACTGAGTTTGGGGTGTTGTTGCTGTGGTCTGTTGCAGCGCCCGATTACTGGTGCTCCACCGCTTACTTTGAGATGGACGTGCAGGTGGGCGAGACCTTCAAGGTGCCCTCCACTTGCCCTGTCGTGACCGTGGATGGCTACGTGGACCCTTCGGGTGGAGACCGCTTCTGTCTGGGCCAGCTGAGCAACGTGCACCGGACAGAGGCCATTGAAAGAGCCAGGTACGGCGTCCCAGCCTACTACCCCCCCTTACCGTTTAACTATGATGAGCTTCTAGCTCTGAATGGAGGTGAATTCATGACATTGCCAGAAGAGTATTTGGTCACCCCACTGATAATAACTGCTGTTTTTTTTTCCCTTCAAGGCTCCACATCGGGAAGGGAATCCAGCTGGAGTGCAAAGGTGAAGGGGATGTGTGGGTTCGTTGCCATAGCGACCACGCGGTGTTTGTGCAGAGCTACTACCTGGACAGGGAAGCCGGCCGTGCCCCCGGCGACGCCGTGCACAAGATCTACCCCAGCGCCTACATCAAGGGAGGTCCCAACTCCTCTGTTTGCTTAGCTTTACCAATGTGTTCATTGTGTTGTTATCCACCCCCTGGTGTCCAAGCTGTGAATTGCATGTCGCTGGTAGTAAATGTACACTACATGACCAAAAGTATGTGGACACTTGCTCGATTATCTCATTCCAAAATCATTGGTATTAATATGGAGTTGGTCCCCCTTTGCTGCTATAACAGCCTCCACTTTTCTGGGAAGGCTTTCCACTAATGTTGGAACATTGCTGCGCTTCCTTCAATTCAGTCACAAGAGCATTAGTGAGGTCAGGCACTGATGTTGGGTGATTATGCCTGGCTTGCAGTCGGCGTTCCAATTCATCCCAAAGGTGTTAGATGGGGTTGAGGTCAGGGCTCTGCAGGCCAGTCAAGTTCTTCCACACCGATCTCAACAAACCATTTCTGTATGGACCTCGCTTTGTGCACGTGGGCATTGTCATGCTGAAACAGGAAAGGCCTTCCCCAAACTGTTGCCACAAAGTTGAAGCACAGAATATTCTAGAATGTTATTGTATGCTGTAGCGTTAAGATTTCCCTTCACTGGAACTAAGGGGCCTAGGTCGAACCATGAAAACCAGCCCCATACCATTATTCATCATCCACCAAACTTTACAGTTGCCACTATGCATTGGGGCAGGTAGCGTTCTCCTGGCATCCACCAAACCCATATTCATCCGTCGGACTCCCAGATGGTGAAGAATAATTCATCACTCCAGAGAAAGCGTTTTCACTGCTTCTGAGTCCAATGGCAGCGAGCTTTACACCACTGCATCGCGCATGGTGATCCTAGGCTTGTGTGCAACTTCTCAGCCATGGAAATGAAGCTCCCGACTAACAGTTATAGTGCTGATATTGCTTCCAGAGGCAGTTTGAAACTCGGTTGAAACTTGTTGCAACCGAGGACAGACGATTTTTACACGCTATGCGCTTCAGCACTCAGCGGCCACATTCATTGAGCTTGTGTGGCCTACCACTTCTACGGCTGAGCGGTTGTGGTTCCGAGATGTTTCCACTTCACAATAACAGTACTCCCAGTTAATGGGGCAGCTCTACCATGGCAGAAATTTGACGAACTGACTTGTTGGAAAGGTGGCAATGTTTGTCTATGGTGATTGTATGGCTGTGTTCTCGATTTTATACACCTGTCAGCAACGGGTGTGGCTGAAGTAGTCTAATTCACTAATTTGAAGGGGTGTCCACATACACTATATGTTGGTTTTTGTTTGTTCCCCTTCCCAGGTGTTTGACCTGCATCAGTGCCACAGGCAAATGCAGCAGCAGGCAGCGACGGCGCAGGCGGCAGCCGCAGCTCAGGCTGCCTCTATTGCTGGGAACATCTCTGGGCCGGGCTCCGTGGGAGGCATCGCTCCCGCCATCAGTAAGCAGCACAACACTTCCCTCCTTTGAGCAACACGCACATACTCCCACAGACAGAACACTTGGCTGCTATTGACTCGCACACAACTTCAAACCTGTTACATCACTCACACCACTTTTCTAATAGATATATACAATAGCCCACATAGCCCATTCTAAAGTAATTTACGAATTATCACATCAAAATGCAGCATCGGTCAGTCATTGACGATCCGTAGGAATCCATACCAGTTCTGTAGTTCAGATACCTCATCAGTGTGGATGTATACTGTTGAGACGGAGGGAGGAGGGGAGGTATATCAATGTAATGGAACCCAACTCGGGCTCACTCTCTCCTCACCCAGGCCTTTCGGCAGCAGCCGGCATCGGTGTGGACGACCTGAGGAGACTGTGCATCCTGCGCATGAGCTTTGTCAAGGGCTGGGGCCCCGATTACCCCCGGACGAGTATCAAGGAGACCCCCTGCTGGATTGAGATCCACCTACACCGCGCCCTCCAGCTACTGGACGAGGTGCTGCACACCATGCCCATCGCTGACCCCCAACCCTTGGACTGAACCACCAGACTGACCCCCCTCCCCTGTGACACTTCAGTATGAGAGAACTTGGAATAAGGCGGGGTAGGGGACAGGAGAGACGCCCTGTTTAGCTATACAAGTAAACAAAGACTTGTTTCTCTCTATAGGTCGTTCCTCTTCTTTTTGCCTTCATATTGTCAAGTACGTCCAGGTCAGGACAGAGGCTCTGATGAAGAAAGGGGGCTACTCTTCTCAATCGCCCTGGTGCCCTTCACCAGTGATCCCATCTGGGTAACCTATGCAGTGTTTTCCACAAGCACATGGAGTATTCAGCCAAATAGAAAAAGTAGCCAGCCAGGCTCCCCTGGAGCAGAACAAGCTCTATTTTGGTGGTCTCTGATACATTCTAATGCCTTGATTTCATACAAAATACACAGCAAAAGTATTACATACTTTGAGGTTACCTCCCAGATTGGAAAAGTGTTTATAATTTAAATGACTGAATTTAAGTATTGTTAGTTGTTTAGGATATCGATCATATGATCAGGACTATTTTCTAAGTAAGAACATAAAACCTCTCAACATTTAACCTGCCTTCTCTTGAGCTTAAAGTATTTTACTGCAAGATATGAATTGCCACAATTGTTTGTTCTTCAGATTATATTTTATTAAAACAGAAAAACGAAGTAAATAGCCCTTTTTTTATATATAAATTAAAGGTTAAATGCCATATTAAACAAATGTGTTGAGCACTTTTGTCAAATTACAAAATAGGTCTCTAAAATGAACAACACGCTCAATTAAGTTCTGGGTCCATAGTAAGAGAAGAGAGACAAGATAAGTTACTGAAAGAATTTCAACAAGTGTTCAACTATCTTTGTGAATTGCAGTATGTAATTTATAGTAAAACTCAATAGTTAACCTAATGTCAGTTTGTGACAAGATAAGCTAGTATAGTTTTAGATAATCATTGTACCATCTAAACCGCTCTGAAATCTAATTTCCATGACCATAAATATTATTTCAGCTGTTCGAAAACTAATCTTAATGGGAACCATCTTCCACTTCTGAGACCTTTTTTAAATGTATTTTTTTATAAACCCCCCCTCGTAGAAGACATCTTTTTTTTGTTTTTACAGGTTTTCTTCTACATTTATACAGTGCTTTCATAAAGTATTCAGACCCCTTGACTTTTCCCACATTTTGTTACATTACAGCCTTATTCTAAAATGGATTAAAAAAAAAAATCAGCAATCTGCACAGGTTTAGACCAATTGTATCAAAAAAACAAAATACATTCACATATTCAGACCCTTTGCTATGAGACTAGAAATTGAGCTCCGATGCATCTTATTTCTGTTTTTATTTTATTTAACCAGGCAAGTCAGTTAAGAACAAATTCTTATTTTCAATGACGGCCTAGGAACAGTGGGTTAACAGACCTTGGGGGTTTGAACTTGCAACCTTCCGGTCACTAGTCCAACGCTCTAACCACTAGGCTACCCTGCCGCCCCATTGATCATCCTTGAAGTTTGAAAGGCACACCCCTGTCTATATAAGGTCCCACAGTTGACAGTGCATGTCAGTGCAAAAACCAAGCCATGAGGTCAAAGGAATTGTAGAGCTCAGAGAGGATTGTGTAGGGCGGCAAGCTGAGATCTACTGCTCAGATTTTCTTTTCACATTAACCTCACACAAACAGTTTTGTAGGAATGAGGTTTTGGCAGTAAGCCTAATATATTATCACAGCATACTGGCTATATGATTGGCCTGCCAATATTGTTAATCAGACCATATTATATTTCAAAACTCGAGCTTTGTTAACAAAATAGATCAGTTGGTTTAGCACTTGTGAGGCACTGTGGAGCATGAATTGAAATAATTGGCTTTTTTATTTTACTGGACTGATGGAACCTGCATCTGATGGTCGAGGTCAAATCACAACGTCAGTGATCTTCAGGTCGAAAAGTCGGAGCTCTAGAAAGATGCCCAAGTTTCCGACTTGGAATTCGGAGTTGGATGACCGTACTGAACGATTTTTCCCAACTGCCTCTCGCTCCCTCCCTTTCCTCCGGTGAGACTGACCAGAGAGGGGACACAGTCTTCCACCTGATGGCGAAACTCGAGTCGCATCGCATCTGCCTCATTCACAAATTCATGTTGTTCCTATGACCAGAGAAAGTAAAATTCCTTCAAATTAAAATCGACACGAGCTGCTAATAATAATAAGACGCAGGGCTATCGATGCTTGGCTACTCATTCGTTGCAGCTGCAGCACGAGCGAAATACGGAGAAGTGCATTTTGTAAGTGTTGAATAAAAACAGTGACAGTGCTGAATATAAACTTAAACATGAACTCACTCATAAAAACAGCAGCTCTTTGCTGTATTCGTTGACAGTCTCTCTGTGTTCATGGTTTTAAAAGTGATTCAATCTTACGTAGGCTAGTAGCCTATTAAACTTGGCTGTGGCCAGGGTCATGGAAGCTCTGTAGCCACCGTGATTTGAGCTATCTGAATGGGCAGCGCAGTAGGTGCACTCGATTTAGTCACAGATTCGTCAGTCTGCAGAGTAGGCAGTGTTTGTCTCATGGGAACACTTTGCTTACCTGGTGCGCAGGACTTTTGAATCAAGTGCACCTATCTGTGAGCTGCTCTGACAGCTGGTGCTTAAAGTTAGAGAGGGAGACATGAGTCACCAGCTTCAGTGATTTTTGCAATTCGTTCCAATCATTGGCAGCAGAGAACTGGAAGGAAAGGCGGCCAAAAGAGGAATTGGCTTTGGGGGTGACCAGTGAAATATACCTGCTGGAGTGGGTGCTACGGGTGGGTGCTGCTATAGTGACCAGTGAGCTGAGATAAGGCGGGGCTTTATAGATGACATGGAGCCAGTGGCGATGAATATGAAGCGAGGGCCAGCCAACGAGAGCAAACAGGTCGCAGTGGTGGGTAGTATATGGGGCTTTGGTGATCATGAAGGAAGGGGTTTTAACATCTTACGGATCCGCCCCTTTTTTCAATATTCGCCTAAAATGACATTCCAAAATCTAACTGCCTGTAGCTCAGACCTTGAAGCAAGGATATGCATATTCTTAGTACCATTTGAAAGGACAAACTTTGATGTTTGTGGAAATGTGAAAGGAATATAGGAGAATATAATACAATAGATCTGGGAAAAGATACAAAGAAAAAACCAACCGGTCTTTTGTATTATTTTTGTACCATCATCTTTGAAATGCTGCTTTGGCAGCAGCTAATGGGGATCCATAATAAATACAAATAGACTGTTCTCTCTGCTACCGCATGGCAAGCGGTACCGGAGCGCCAAGTCTAGGGCCAAAAGGCTTCTCAACAGCTTTTACCCCCAAGCCATAAGACTCCTGAACAGGTAATTAAATGGCTAACCGGACTATTTGCATTGTGTCCCATCACCCGTCACCCCCCAACAACCTCTCTTTTATGCTGCTGCTACTCTCTGTTTACCATCTATGCGTAGTCACTTTAACTATACCTACATGTACATATTACCTTAATTAGCCCAACTAACCAGTGCCCCCCCCCCCCCCCCCCGCACATTAACTCTGTACCGGTACCACCTTGTTGGTTAGGGCTTGTAAGTAAGAATTTCACTGTAAGGCATACACCTGTTGATTTCGGCGCACATGACAAATAAACTTTGATTTGAACCACCTATGAAGAAATTGCCTGTAATATCCAAGGGTTACCGTTAGACTGAAAAGTGGTCCTCTGTAGCTCAGTTGGTAGAACATTGCACTTGCAATGCCAGAATATTGGGTTTGATTTCCAGGACCACCCATATGTAAAATTTATGCATTCATTACTGTAAGTTTGGAAAAAAAGTGTCTGCTACATGGCACATATTATTATTATTATTATTATTATTATTATTATTATTATTATATGAATTCAAGACATTTGAGAGCATCTCAACATGTCTATTATCTGCCAAGTTTCCATGCCAAATGTTCTTTGTCATCAAACTGATTTATTTGATTATTAGTTGAAAGGTTGCCCAATAGCCCAAATATTTTTCAAAATTAAGTGTTAAGTAATGGGCCATAGAGCCAAGATGTGCCACACCTATTGAAACAGGGTGCTCGTTCCCCTACAATTTGATCAATATTTATTATAAAACTATACAATACAAATACAGAATTGATACCATTAGTGACCTCTTAAAACAATTGGTGCACAATGCCACTGCCTAGAGCCATATAAGCACTCTCATGTAGATGGGAAAGAGTAGAACGTCTTGAAATGCCTGCAGTATCTATGGTGTTGTTATTAATTATACCCAGCGGGCAAAACTGGTTGCAACAACATCATTATGACGTCTTTTATGAAATCATGGTCAAGTTGAATACTAGTTGTATTAGAACGTTTTTGTATCGCTGTTTAGCAACCAGAAACATGTATCTTTATCTTGTTGTAACCTGGTTATCTGACCAAATGAAAATATGATGGAGTCCCCACAATGTCTTGATCTCATCATGAGAAAGACATCTTTACCTGCTTGTAACAGTGATCAGTTGGTTGTAAAGTGTGCCCACTGGGTATTTTCAGGTGGGATGTACAAGTGACAACAGGAAGAACTGACAAATCCACTGACTCCCAAACAGATGTGGTTCGAAAGAAAATATTTTCAATTTATTGGATTCAGAAAAAAACACTGTGCTCTTAAAGTTACATCAGAATGTGCATACTTCAGTGGTTCTTCCTGTGTAATCTCCTCTCCAACTTCAGTACATCCCGCTCTCTCTGTCTCTTTTCCACTCTGGCCAGAGTTTGTTGCACATTCTTGCAAGGCACCTCTGTTTTAGATCTATGCAAAAGGGAGAGAGAAACAAAAGACATAAACATGTTCATACCATGTATAGCTAACTAATAACTAATTTTGAAAGAAGAAAAAAAGAAAATCAACTCATAGAATAGTTTGCTCTAAAATATGAACACTTGTACTGTAAATCAGTTCTGGCACCTTTTTTATTCCTCTTCAAGCATTACTGAATGTGTCAGAATTAGAGGCTTAGAAATAAATTCCATTTCAGTATTGGGTCAGTATTTCAGTCACATTGATGTTTGGGCCTTTCTTTTATTGAAATGGTATAAAATGTTATATTCAGAAAATACACTGCTCAAAAAAATAAAGGGAACACTAAAATAACACATCCTAGATCTGAATGAATGAAATATTCTTATTAAAGACTTTTTTCATTACATAGTTGAATGTGCTGACAACAAAATCACACAAAAATTATCAATGGATATCAAATTTATCAACCCATGGAGGTCTGGATTTGGATTCACACTCAAAATTAAAGTGGAAAACCACACTACTGGCTGGTCCAACTTTGATGTAATGTCATTAAAACAAGTCAAAAAGAGGCTCAGTAGTGTGTGTGGCCTCCACGTGCCTGTATGACCTCCCTACAACGCCTGGGCATGCTCCCGATGGGGTGGCGGATGGTCTCCTGAGGAATCTCCTCCCAGATCTGGACTAAAGCATCCGCCAACTCCTGGACAGTCTGTGGTGGATGGAGTGAGACATGATGTCCCAGATGTGCTCAATTGGATTCAGGTCTGGGGAACGGGCGGGCCAGTCCATAGCATCAATACCTTCCTCTTGCAGGAACTGCTGACACACTCCAGCCACATGAGGTCTAGCATTGTCTTGCACTAGGAGGAACCCAGGGCCAACCACACCAGCATATGGTCTCACAAGGGGTCTGAGGATCTCATCTCGGTACCTAATGGCAGTCAGGCTACCTCTGGCGAGCACATGGAGGGCTGTGCGGCCCCCCAAAGAAATGCCACCCCACACCATGACTGACCCACCGCCAAACCGGTCATGCTGGAGGATGTTGCAGGCAGCAGAACGTTCTCCACGGCGTCTCCAGACTCTGTCACGTCTGTCACATGTGCTCAGTGTGAACCTGCTTTCATCTGTTAAGAGTACAGGGCGCCAGTAGCGGATTTGCCAATCTTGGTGTTCTCTGGCAAATGACAAACGTCCTGCACGGTGTTGGGCTGTAGCACAACCCCCACCTGTGGACGTCGGGCCCTCATGGAGTCTGTTTCTGACCGTTTGAGCAGACATATG
This sequence comes from Oncorhynchus clarkii lewisi, assembly GCF_045791955.1. Taxonomy (NCBI): domain Eukaryota; kingdom Metazoa; phylum Chordata; class Actinopteri; order Salmoniformes; family Salmonidae; genus Oncorhynchus; species Oncorhynchus clarkii. Next base: position 415,496 of record NC_092176.1, on the reverse strand, counting down.
CACATTTGTGGCCTGCTGGAGGTCATTTTGCAGGGCTCTGGCAGTGCTCCTCCTTGCACAAAGGCGGAAGGTCCTGCTGCTGGGTTGTTGCCCTCCTACGGCCTCCTCCACATCTCCTGATGTACTGACCTGTCTCCTGGTAGCACCTCCATGCTCTGGACACTACGCTGACAGACACAGCAAACCTTCTTGCCACAGCTCGCATTGATGTGCCATCCTGGATGAGCTGCACTACCTGAGCCACTTGTGTGGGTTGTAGACTCCGTCTCATGCTACCACTAGAGTGAAAGCACCGCCAGCATTCAAAAGTGACCAAAACATCAGCCAGGAAGCATAGGAACTGAGAAGTGGTCTGTGGTCCCCACCTGCAGAACCACTCCTTTATTGGGGGTGTCTTTCTAATTGCCTATAATTTCCACCTGTTGTCTATTCCATTTGCACAACAGCATGTGACATTTATTGTCAATCAGTGTTGCTTCCTAAGTGGACAGTTTAATTTCACAGAAGTGTGATTGACTTGGAGTTACATTGTGTTGTTTAAGTGTTCCCTTTATTTTTTTGAGCAGTGTATCTACTGTAAATCACATATAGATATGCTACTTATTTTACTTTTTTAACATGCACAGAAAGAAACCACATCCATGTTCTCTATTTGGTAGGTATTTTCATTATTAAACATGCAATGTATTACACATAGAGAAAAGTACACTGTGAATTCAGCACCACGGACAGAACTCTTGTTAATGGGTATGCACAAAAACACAAGAAAGAGAGAGCTCAAGTCTAGTGGGTCACCCTTAAACACTGGAAGGTGGTAATGAGCACAACCTTTGCTGCTTTACCAGCATTTCAGTGATAGCATTTTGGTGTAGTGTAATGTTGATCTGGGTTGATAGGCCTTCCTCCCCTAGTTGGAAGTTGCAGCTGTCTATCTTTTGGTCTTACAGCAGGATCTGCCTGTGTGTTGGTTGACCTACGATGAACAGAGCGGTATGTGGAGGTAGCACTTTGTTGCAACATACTACTTTGCCCCGAGCCCTGTGAAGTATGCACAGATGTGGTGAACAATGGGAATCCCACGTCAGCCATGGTGTATGATTGTTTGCTATGGAGACCTGTGACAACCTGAGTGGTGGGCACCTCTTTTCATAGAGCAACCTTCCCTGAGGTGTCCTCAGGCATTCCCATTGCATTCAGGTAATCGTTCATTCCATCATCTGATTTGTTTCCCATTCCTTGGGTAGCTTCATACTCATGGAATACATCCAACTTAGTACTGTTAGACAATATTTCAGCTTCAAACCTTAATTATTCCTTTTGTGCTTTGGGTTGAGCCTCCTGTTCCTCCAATGATGGTTTCCTTTTCAGTGCTTCAACTTGAACAAGTAAGGTTGCCTTTTCAGCTTTCAAATTGAGCCTGATAGAAGATGTGGTGGATTGTCCTGAGCGCCTGTTGTGTTGTGATCCATTTCCATGTTTTGATGAGATATTTGAGATGCTGACCCTTGGCTGGACCTCCTCATCAGTTTTGTTAGCCGCTGAGCATTGATGTGCTTCTTCCATGTGTCTACTGTGGCTGCAAAATTATCCAGTGTTGCTGCTTTCCGCCATACCATTGATCCTTTTCTGCCTATGTCAGCAGGTAACAAAGCCTTTATGAACCATTGAGAAACCAACTTTGAGAAATCAGTTTACATCTTTGTGTCAACTAATTCAACATTTCCATTATCCCCCATAAACTGTGTGATATCATTTCTCGTTTTAGTAAGTGCACCGAGCTTAGCACTTCTAGATCTTTTTTTATTTTTGCAGTTTCCATTGTATCCACTGTAAAGGCACTTACAGTTGAAGTCGGAAGTTTACATTTAAAAGTCATTAAAACTTGTTTTTCAACCACTCCACACATTTTTTGTTAGCAAACTATAGTTAACAAACTATGGGTTAAGACATCTACTTTGTGCATGACACAAGGAATTCTTCCAACAATTGTTTGCAGACAGATTATTTCACTTAATCACAATTCCAGTGGGACAGAAGTTTACATATACTAAGTTGGCTGTGCTTTTGAACAGCTTGGAAAATTCCAGAAAATTATGCCATGGTTTTGCTAATTGACATCATTTCAGTCAATTGGAGGTGTACCTGTGGATGTATTTCAAGGCCTACCTTCAAACTCAGTGCCTCTTTGCTTGACATCATGGAAAAATCAAAAGAAATCAGAGATGAATGTACTTTGGTATAAAACGTGCAAATCAATCTCAGAACAACAGCAAAGGATCTTGTGAAGATGCTGGAGGAAACCGGTACAAAAGTATCTTTATCCACAGTAAAACGAGTCCTATATCGACATAACCCGAAAGGCTGTACAGCAAGGAAGAAGCCAATGCTCCAAAACTGCCATAAAAAAATGCCAGACTGCGGTTTGAAACTGCACATGGGGACAATGATTGTTTTTTTTTTTAGAAATGTCCTCTGGTCTGATGAAACAAAAATAGAACTGTTTGGCCATAATGACCATTGTTATGTTTGGAGGTAAAAGGGGGAGGCTTGCAAGCCGAAGAACACCATCCCAACCGTGAAGCACGGGGATGGCAGCATCATGTTGTGGGGTGGTTTGTGGTGGTTTGCGGATATATTGGATATATTGAAGCAACATCTCAAGACATCAGTCAGGAAGTTAAAGCTTGCTCGCAAATGGGTCTTCCAAATGAACAATGACCCCAAGCATACTTCCAAAGTTGTGACAAAATGGCTTAAGGACAACAAAGTCAAGGTATTGGAGTGGCCATCACAAAGCCCTGACCTCAATCCTATAGAAAATGTGTGGGCAGAACTGAAAAAGCATGTGCGTGCATTGAGGCCTACAAACCTGAATCAGTTACACCAGCTCTGTCAGGAGGAATGTGCCAAAATTCACCCAACTTATTGTGGGAAGCTTGTGGAAGGCTACCGGAAACGTTTGACCCAAGTTAAACAATTTAAAGTTAGTGCTACCAAATACTAATTGAGTGTATGTAAACTTCTGACCCACTGGGAATGGGATGAAAGAAATAAAACATTTCACATTCTTAAAATAAAGTTGTGATCTAACTGACCTAAGACAGGGAATTTTGTCAGGAATTGTGAAAAACAGAGTTTAAATGTATTTGGCTAAGGTGTATGTAAACTTGTAACTTCAAATGTAACCCTGAACATCAAATCCCATTCAATTCCATTGATTTGCAACACCAGCACAGTATGAACACATTTTAGCACGGCACAGCTTAATGAATGAGCATTATCCAACAGACACAACAGCCAATGAGCAAAGCGTTCACTTTTATATCCGGAGCTCTTAACACAGACTTCAAACCCAACAAGACACACACAATTCAAACTCCACAATTCATCCAACACCTCAAGCAGATTGAGCAATTGAAAGAGAAACCGCACTTCATTCCCCTCTCTCTACAGTGAGTAGCGCAAAGAGCAAATCAAACAGTCAGAGAGCTACAATAGCGTCAGTCGCTTTGTCACTTGGAATATACAGGGGCTCCCGATAGGCGCAGCGGTCTAAGTCACTGCATCTCAGCGCTAGAGGCGTCACCTCAGACCCTGGTTTGATTCCAGGCTGTATCACAACTGGCTGTGATTGGGAGTCCCATTGGCCCAGTGTCGTTAGGGTTTGGCCCAGGGTAGGCCGTCATTGTAAATAAGAATTTGTTCTTGACTGACTTGCCTAGTTAAATAAAGATTAAATAAAATAAAAGAGTAGCAGCGCTTGTTTATCCTTGTTTGGATGAAGTCTTTACTTTTGATGTTTGATCTCGCTGATAAACCATTCATCGGCGTTCCATCCAGCTGAAGTTTTTTTACAAATATAAAGGCAATTCGTAATCCAATTCCAAACTAGCCTTGAGGCCACAGATATGTGATGCCTCCATCAGACATGCTTCCAAAACAACCACAAAACAGGGAATCCAAAGCACCAATCGTGTAAAAACAAACATACTTTTATTTTCCAAACAAAGGTAATTTTGTATGCTATAATCCGTCAATGATGATCAAAGTGATCAAAGTCAAAGCGATCAGATTTAAACGGTAAACAAAAAGTGTAGACTAATAGCAGCTTTCTTACTTCCAAGTATTTTTTATTTTAGGGGTGGATCAGCTTAATATTGTGGAAAGATTGTTGCTTCCATCAATGTAATTGTCTGCATCATTTCCAATCCCCCATATATTTTTGGGGTAAATATATATCCATATACATACACGCATGCATAGATATTGTGACGGCCCTGAATTATTCTGAACCGTCTCAGTGCAGCTCCTTCCAATAGGGCGCTTTCTGTTATGGGTGTAAGATGGCACAGTGATGGCATCTGTTGGTAAATGTTCATTACTGCAACTCTTGTGTTTTATCGGGGTGCTTGAGATACCCGGATGTGTTGTCATGTACTGAACAAGACTGGTTACTCGCATCAATGCCTCTGTCTCGTCATTTAACATTCAAACATGGTGTCAGAGTCGGATAACTAACCATGCTTTCCGCAAATTAGAGTCACCTGCTCTGGTTTACAAACAAATGCTTATTTGTGTAAAATTTCGCCCGGAATTGGCCTTAGCTAGAGTGAGTTTGCTAGTTAGCTTCAGTGTTGTTAGCACCGGTTAGACATGGCAGCGAACATTCCCCCTCCCGCCATTATGAAGCTCAGCGGGGATTGGAGCACGAACTGGGATACGTTTAGAGGTGAATGGGAGGACTATGCGCTAGCAACGGGACTTCTGGAAAAGGAAGATGAGGTAGTGGCTGCCACTTTGAGGACTATAACGGGAACTGAATGTCGACACGTATACAAACACAACCTGAACCTAACAGCAGCTCAGCAAGGTAACGCTATAGCTATTCTTGATGCTCTTGAACATTACTTTACGCCAGCAAAGAACGTCATCTACGAGCGTTATGTTTTCGGTGGACGGGGAGTCCATTGACAGCTTTGTCACTAGGTTAAGGGAAAAGGCAGCTACATGTGACTATGGTGCTTTAAGAGATTAACTGATCAGAGATAAGATTGTGCTTGGCATAACGGATGAGGGCACCCGCAGACGTTTGCTGAGAGAACGTGACCTGACGCTGGCCTTGGCAGTGGAGACATGCCATGCAGCAGAGCTTACTGATATACGGATAAGGTCCATGGAGCTAGAAAGGCAACATACGGACAATGTCAATGCTACATTCAGGCAGCCAGTAAAGAAATTCCCCTTTGCCACAGCTAATGCTAATACTACAGCCAACTCTGCAGTAGACAACCCCAATACATGCCGATATTGTGGCATTTCTCATGGACGAGGAAAAGAACACTGCCCAGCCTATGGAAAAATATGCAAATCCTGTGGTACAGCTAATCACTTCGCAAGGGTCTGCATGAAAAGCAAGAGAAAGGAGGGTAAAGTGCACTCCATGGAAACAAACACAGATGAAGGGAACGACAGCACAGAGGATGTATATGCTAGCGAGTGCATAGGGGCAGTGAGGGAAAAAGGACAAAAGTGGTTTGTCACTCTGCTACTTAATAATAAACCACAGCAATGCCAGCTAGATTCAGGGGCCACATGCCTTACAGACAAAAGGAGGCTCGCGCCCAGAGACAAACTCACACAGAGTAGCACCAAGCTGAAACTGTATTCAGGCCAGTTCATGACCTCTTTAGGCCTGTTTGTGACAGAGTGTGTTTTACGTGGCCAGAAATACACCCTTGAGTTTGAAATAGTTGAGGCTAGTCAACAGCCATTACTGTCAGGTTCTACATGCGAGCGCCTTGGACTTATTAACTTCACCATCCCAGCTGATCTTAACATTATAGACAAAGTCCAGGCTGGGCCCCTGAGCAAGGAGACCACTCCTAAGCAAGTACCATGATGTCTTCAACGCACCGGTCGAGTCAGTTCCTGGGGAAGTCCACTTTGAGTTGGACGCAGCAATCCAGCCTGTCCAGTGTGCACCCCGCAATGTACCAGTGGCCATGAAAGCAGCTACGAAGGCTCAGCTTGACAAATACGAAGCAGATGGCCACATCATATCCGTCACCGAGCCTACGGACTGGATAAGTAATATGGTTATCGTCAAGAAACCAGACAAGCTACGGATATGCATTGATCCTAAACACCTCAACCGGGCTCTGCGACGTTCACATTACATTATGCCCACGTTGGAGGATGTTCTTTACAAGCTCCCAAAGGCCAGAGTCTTCACGCTCGTGGATGCCAGAGATGCCTTCCTGCAGTGCAAGCTCGACGAGCCCAGCAGCTACATGACCACCTTTTGGACACCCTGGGGCAGGAAGAGGTGGTTGAAGCTTCCGTTTGGTGTCTCCGTGGCTCCAGAGGTGTATCAGCGGAAACAGCATGAGCTGTTGATGGGACTCAGTGGCGTGGAACCCATAGCAGATGACATCCTCGTAGTGGGCTGTGGGGACAGTGATGAGGAGGCAAAATGTGACCATGACGCCAAGCTGCTGGCCCTGATGGTCAGATGCAGACAGGTCAAGCTAAGGCTAAGCATAAAAAAGCTTCAGTTTAAAGTGCCAGAGGTCCGCTTTCATGGGCACATCTTGTCCTCCACCGGATTGAAGGCGGATCCTGAAAAAGTGAAGGCTGTCTTGGAAATGCCCCACCCATCTGACGTGAAGGGAGTGCAGCGCTTCGTCGGATTCGTCACCTATCTGGCCAAATTCCTACCGCGGCTCTCTGAAGTGTGTGAGCCATTGAGGAGGCTCATGGACAAGGACACCATCTGGCATTGGCTCCCAAAACATGACGCAGCGGTGAGGGAAATAAAACAACTGGTCACCCAGACACCTGTACTGCGATACTACAATGTGTCAAAACCTGTCACGATTCAGAGTGACTCAAGCCAGTATGGACTTGGCTGTTGCCTCATGCAGGAGGGCCAGCCTGTGGCATTCGCCTCTAGGGCACTCACCCCAACAGAGCAGAACTATGCCCAGATAGAGAAGGAGTGCCTCAGCATTGTGTTTGCATGCCAACGCTTCCACCACTACCTGTACGGGCGCGACAATATTACCGCAGAGACAGATCACAAGCCCCTTATTGCTATATTCAGCAAGCCTCTCCTAAATGCCCCAAAACTACTGCAGAGCATGCTACTGGCCCTACAAAACTACAACCTCAAGGTGGTGTATAAGCCAGGGCCAGAGATGTATGTGAGTGACACGCTCAGCAGGGCTACTGCATCAGGCACTCACACACGCTCCATGCATGAACAACATGCAGTGTGCAGCTTACAAACAGAGCAAGTGGATGTTGAACACATCAACCAGGCTGACTACCTTAATGTTACGGACCAGCGCCCTATACAAATCAGACAGCACACAGACAGGGACGGGCAACTCCAGGCATTGAGGTCTGTGATTCTGATGGGCTGGCCCGACTGCAGGGAAGAAACTGCTTTAGCCGTCAGAGAATATTGGCCAGTCAGAGGAGCTCAGTGTTCCAAACGGAGTAATATTCAAGAGTCAGAGAGTCGTTATTCCCCGGTCTCTGCGCCCTGAGATGTTGGCGCCTGTGCACTCAAGTCACATAGGAGGTGAGGCCTGTTACAGACAAGCACGTGACACACTGTATTGGCCAGGAATGCAGAGTGAAATCAAAGACTATGTCAGTAAATGCACAATCTGCAATGAATATGCCATTGAGCAACAGAGAGAGAGACGATGATGTCCCACGAGCTACCGATGCGCCCCTGGCAGATAGTAAGTCTAGATCTCTTCCAGCACAGTCGCAAAGACATTCTGCTGGTAGTCGATCATTACTCAGACTTTTGGGAGATCGACCTCCTCCCCGACCTCTCAGCAGAGACAACGATCAAACGCTGCAAGGCTCAGTTTGCCCGCTATGGCCAGCCAGATAGGGTAATTTCAGACAATGGACCCCAATTCTCCGGAGTTGAGTTCCGAAAATGTGCTGCAGGATGGGAATTCGAGCACGTCACTTCATCACCACGACACCCAAAAGCTAATGGGAAGGCAGAGTCCACAGTAAAAATCGCAAAGAACCTCTGCAAAAAGGCTCTGCGAGAGGGCAAAGATGCCTGGAAAGCAATCTTGCAGTGGCGCAATACCCCGACAGAAGGCATGGACAGCAGCCCGGCACAGCGCCTCATGGCACGGTGCTTAAAAGCAGCTCTGCCAGTAGCCAGCACTCTCCTGGAGCCATGTGTGGTGACAGACGTGCTGGTGAAGCTACGTCACAAAAGACAGGTCTCCAAGTTCATCTACGACAAATTGGCAAAAGACTTACCTGAGCTCAGGTTGGGTGAAACGGTGCGAATGAAGCCACTACCAGGGGACCGGACAGGCCTCTGGAGACTCGGATCCTGTGTACAGAAAGTTCCTACTTGGTCGAATGGATCACAGCACATCACTGTACCGTCGTAACAGGGTTGACCTTCGGATTGCTGAGCCAGCACCTACTCAGAACCCTGATGGTCAAAGGGGTCGCATGACAAAAGACAGAACCCCAGCAAGTCACATGGGGCCTGAGGCACTGGGCGAAGAGCCAGGGGATCACAGGTCGGCCGCTCCCTCGCCCATCAATTCTCCCCTTAGACATTCAGGTGACACGCCTGTGCGGGAACCCGCAGTCCTCGCAGACAAGCCCCCTGTCTTTTCACGCTGCGGGTGTCTGTCCCAGCCACCAAAAATACTTAATCTGTAGGTTTCCCATCAGGGATTGTTGACAGAGATAAAAGTGAAGAGAATATCAAAATGTGTTGTTGTTACCTGGAAGAAAAACATTTTTACTAAACTGTTCATGTTGGAAATTGTTACTAGGTTTGTTTTGTTAGTGAATTGACACCTCCTGTCCAATTTTATTAAATGGAAGATGTTATGGGTGTAAGATGGCACAGTGATGCCATCTGTTGGTAAATGTTCATTACTGCAACTCTTGTGTTTACCGGGGTGCTTGAGATACCCGGATGTGTTGTCATGTACTGAATAAGACTGGTTACTCGCATCAATGCCTCTGTCTCGTCATTTAACATTCAAACACTTTCCCTTTAATTCCCAATTAAATAGCCAGCATCAGCTGCGCAAAAGTGGGGTTGTGATGGAGACGTGACTGAGGATGTGTTCAACCCTCAGTTCCCGAAGCTTCTCTATTTCGTTGTTTTGTGGCGGTTAAACGTGTGTTTTGTAGCCTAATAGAGTTTACCCAGGATCGGATCCACTCTTTGCGTCCGTGGACTACACCTCTCCGTTCTTCGTGGCCTTTCTCCGCTGGAGATCTGTTGGCGGATTGGATTGTCTGACTGACCGACTGACTACCACCTTTTTGTATACGGTATTTCGTTTGTTTTGATATGATGTATACCGTGATGATTTATGTAGTTGTAGTTGAGGACTTAGTAAGAGTTGATACACTTTAAAGTTCTGTGGTAATTGTTATATTGATTGTATGATTAATACGGGGTTTACGCTACACTTGAATGAACGGACAAACATTGCGTGACAAAAGTCACTTGAGTTCACTGAACTCCTTTACCGGGCTGGACTCTTTTTAGGCCCTAGGTACAGGACATTTCTGGAGGAACCAGAACTCCTTGTGTTATATTATTATATGTGTGTGTAATCATTGATGTTGCTAATACAACCCACGCAAAATAATATAGTTGTTTTTCTTTCCAATGTTTTAAGGGTTTATGAAAAGTTTATTTCCATCCTGACTTTTACATAAGTCCTTTGTATTGGTGTAGACTTGACGGACCAGATGGGACTCATTCCCACCCAAACTAAAAGGAGAAACCAATGTTTTCTCTGGTAGGCACAACCTACCTGGTGTAACGGATGTGAAACGGCTAGCTTAGTTAGCGTGGGCGCTAAATAGCGTTTCAATCAGTGACGTCACTTGCTCTGAGACCTTGAAGTAGTAGTTCCCCTTGCTCTGCAAGGGCCGCGGCTTTTGTGGAGCGATGGGTAACGATGCTTCGAGGGTGACTGTTGATGTGTGCAGAAGGTCCCTGGTTCGCGCCCGGGTATGGGCGAGGGGACGGTTTAAATTTGTACTGTTACACTGGCACCCCTATAAATAATAACCTCAAGTCAAAACCGTTACAATATACACATATATACATACCTATATAGATATATACTTTAAGAATATACCTTTATTATTCCCACAAACCCTACTACCCTTCCCCCAATTGGAGTAAACTAATTGACAATCTGTTTATACATCTTATATACATTTTACAGACACAATCTATTTTACAATAGTTATATTTAGTTTATTTTTAGTCCTTCCTATTTCTGATGTCCATCCAGTTTGATTTCTGTTTGTAACTGTGCTATTTCACAACATTTCTGAACCTATATACATTCTACAGACCCCGTATGTTTTACATGGTTTATCTTGCTATTACTCCCACCCTTCAGCTCCATTCAACCCCTCCCCCATCTATCTCTCAACATCATCCATTTTGAATTTCTATTTGCCATATATTTTCGACTGTGCTGTGATGCTTCACAAAAGTACTGAACCTTTCTATTCTCACACAGCTTCTACAGATTGTAAATTAAAAATAAACATTTTTGCTAAAATAATTATTATATAATTGATTGATTGACTATGGCTTTTCAAATCACCCAGTATTGCTATCTGCAGCGTTAGTTCTAGGCTAATGTTGCAATTCTTCAGCCATTCCTGGACCTGTGACCAAAAACGAGCCACATATGGACAATACCAAAATAAATTATCTAATGACTCTGCCTCCTCACAGCAGAATCTGCAGAGCTGGGAAGATTGTATCCCCCATATATATAACATTCTATTGGTTGCAAGAATTTTGTACAGTAATTTAAATTGAAAAATTTGTTTTGAATCCGGCGTTGTTTTGCGTAACAATTCATAAACCATGTGCCATGGAATGGGCACATCGCAAATCTCTTCCCAACTATTTTGCAATTTATATAGCACAGCTGTCAGTTTTTTGGTCCTTATATATATGATTTTATTTATCACACCTTTCTTTAACCATTTAAGTTCTTTAATACAGGGCCGACATACAAGTTCCTTCCCCTTCTACTTGTCTCTAACATTTTTGTGTAATACTGCAATTAATTAGTTGTAATTTTGGGTAGAGCAGACATTTCCATATGTCTGTGTTAGCTGCATGTGTGACCTAACTCCACCAGTCCTATTTATGATATCATTCACAAATTCTACCTTTTTTTAAAATTTATTCTAAAAATACATTTTAGAAGAAAAAATATATTTCAGTTGAACCACAATATTTGTATTATTTGTTCTGTCTTTTCAGGTGGATTAAACTGAAATTGCAACCAACTTTCTAAGACTTGTTTTAAAAAAAAAACGATATTTTGGAGATTATTTCCTTATTCAAACAACCAAAAGTGAGCAGGTGTAATCTGAATAAAGGGGAAAAGGCCATTATTGAACATAGGATGAGACATTCCTACCAATTTACTAGAGAACCAGTTTGGATATAAGCATAACTTTTGAATGACTTATGCCTTTAGTGAGAGGTCTAATGCTTTAAAATGTAATAATTTCTGCCCTCTAGTTCCAAGTATTAGCGTAGCGGTCAAAAAACTGTAAGGTATCACCATACCTGAGGCCTAGTTGACCCATTCTGCCAAAAACCTAAATAGGTGAAGGGAAGGGGAAAATGGGGAAAAAAGGAGCGAGACCAGGAAAGGCTCCCTAATGGTTTTAAATACCCATGGTAACCATAATAGAAAACCAAATAACTAAAATTCATCAACCATACTTCTTAGTTCATAATGCAATATTTATACTTATGTTCAATAATAGTTTAACAAAAAAAATACACACACACACACACGACCAAAAGTATGTGGACACTCGTCGAACATCTCATTCCAAAATCATGGGCATTAGTATGGAGTTGGTCCCCCCTTTGCACCTATAACAGCCTCCACTCTTCTGGGAAGGCTTTCCACATGATGGAACATTATTGCGGGGACTTGCTTCCATTCAGCCACAAGGGCATTAGTGTGGTGGGGCCTAATTCAGGCCTCTCTCAAAGGTTCTTCCACACCGATCTCAACAAACAATTTCTGCATGGACTGCGCTTTGTGCACAGGGGCATTGTCATGCTGAAACAGGAAAGCACCTTCCCCAAACTGTGGCAACAAAGTTGGAAGCACGTCTAGAATGTCATTGTATGATGTAGCATTAAGATGTCCCTTCATTTGAACTAAGGGGCATATCCCGAACCATACAAAACAGCCCCAGACCATTATTCCTCCTACACCAAACTTTACAGTTGGCACTATGCATTGGGGCATACCTGCGTTCTCCTGGCATCCGTCAAATCCAAATTCGTCCTTTGGATTTTCAGATGGTGAAGCGTGATTCAATGCATTTCCACTGCTCCAGAGTCCAATGGCTGCGAGCTTTACACCACTCCAGCTGACGCTTATCATTGCACATGGTGATCTAAGGCTTACGTGCGGTTGCTCAGACATGGAACCCCATTTCATGAAGCCCCAACGAACAGTTATTGTGCTGAAGTTGCTTCCAGAGGCAGTTTGGAACTTGGTAGTGAATGTTTCCACGGGGGACAGACAATTTTTACGTGCTACGCACTTCAGCACTCTGCTGTCCTGTTTTGTGAGCTGGTATGGCCTAACACTTCGCAGCTGAGCCTTTGTTGCTCCTAGACATTTCCACTCTCCATTAACAGCACTTATAGTTGACTGGGACAGCTCTAGCAGGGCAGAAATTGTTGGAAATGTGGCATCCTATGACAGTGCCACGTTGAAAGTCACTTAGCTCTTCAGTAAAGACAGTCTACTGCCAATGTTTGTCTATGGATATTGCATGGCTGTGTGCTAGATTTTATACACCTATCAGCAACAGGTTTGGCTGAAATAGCTGAATCCACTAATTTGAAGGGGAGTCCACATACTTTTTTGCCCCACTGTATATACAAAATTATTTAGTCAGAAACCA